>NC_056725.1:87722687-87822687 GCF_019279795.1 Protopterus annectens
TTAAGGGCCACACTGGACACCACCTTGGGCATAAAGGAAGGGTTGGTCCTGAGGGACACCCTGTCAGGATGGAAGATGATGAAGGGCTCCACTGCCATGAGGGCCTGAAGTTTAAGCACTCTTCTTGCTGAAGTGATGGCTGGAAGGAAAGCAGTTTTCCAAGAACGGAATTTCAACTCTGCAGTTACAGCTGGCTGAAAAGGAGGTAGAGTGAGCTTTTCCAATACAAAGTTAAGGTCCCAGGCTGGAGTAGGGGTTCTCCTGGGTGATCTTAAATTTTTGGCCCTTCTGAGGAATGGTTTCAGCAGGGGATGAGAGAAGAGGGGTGGCTCAGTATTATAATGTCCTGAAATGGCTGAGGCATGAATTTTAATTGATGAGAATTAAAGGCCCTTGTGGAGCATCTCTGCTAAGTATTGAAGAATATGCGGTAAGTTGGGCACTGTTGTGCCCATCCCTTGAGTTTGGCTCCAGGAACAGCATCTTTTCCACTGTTCAGCATAGGATTTTCTAGTACTAGGCCTCCTGGCCTCCAGAATGACATCTAGCATCTGCTTACTGAGTGATGCTAATGGAGAGCTCAGGGAATTAGCCAGGCTGCAAGGTTCAGGGTTTAAAGGTGGGGATGCAGAATCTGGCCCTCCTGCTGGGACAGCAGGGAAGGGGTCTGAGGCAGGTGCCATGGATCCAGCAGTGACATACTGCGCAAGAGGGGGTAACACCAGTGTTGGCGTGGCCAGTCTGGTGCAATCAGTATTGTCCTTGGTTGGTCTTGTTTGATCTTTAGCAGAACTTTCGTGAGGTGAGGCGGAGGGGGAAAAGGCATAAACTGAGAGGCTTTTCCAGGAGACGGACAGGGCATCCACTTTCCAAGCTTGGCTGTGGGGAGTCCTTGTGCAGAATTTGTCCAGTTGATAGTTCTGAGGGGAGGCAAACAGGTCTATCCCTGGGTTCCCCCATTTGTTTTTCAAAATGTTGAATATCTTTGGTTCCAGGTTCCACTCGTGTGGGTCCATGAGATTTCTGCTTAGGTCGTCTGCCAGTGAATTTAGCTTGCCTGGCAGGAATCGAGCTTGTAGGTGCACTTGATAGCTCAAGGCGGTGTTCCACAGAGCCATGGCTTCTCTGCAGAGAAGATACAAGTGGGTTCCCCCCTGCTTGTTAATGTACCACATAACAGTAGTGTTGTCAGTCTTTACCAATAATTGTCCTGGAAGAATGTGGTCCTTGGAGGCTGTCAGTGAATTCCTTACAGCTAACATTTCTTTTTGATTGATATGAAGGTGCATCCGACTCTGGTTTCATTTGCCCTGAATGCACTGCCCTGCCAAGTGAGCCCCTCATGCATAGTTTGAGGAGTCTGTTGTTAGGGTTTGGGCGGCAGGGGGTAGAATGAATGGCAGTCCCTTGTTGCGGTAGCAGGCCTCTGCCCACCAAAGGAACTCTGTCTTTATACAAGGTATGATAGGAATCCTTGATTCCAGATCCTGTGAATGTTGACACCATAGGCTTTTTAGATACCATTGTAGTTTCCTCATATGCAGTCTTGCATATGGAATTAGTAGAATGCAAGAGGCCATGTACCCCAGGGCTTGCAGGATTTTCCTTGCAGATAGCTGGGTCTTTGTGGCCAATAGTTTGAAGTAGGCTGTCAAACTTGTTTTTCTGGTGTGAGGTGAGCCATCTGGGAAGTTGTGTTCAAGCTTGCTCCCAGGAATACAATTTGTTGGCAGGGATTTCTTTTCGTTTTTGGTGTACCCCAGTGAGGTTAGAAGTTTCTTTACAAATGCCAGATGATTTAGTAGCATGTCCTGGCTTTCTGCCTGAATTCGACAATCGTCCAGGTATGAATATATTTAAATATTTCTTTGCCTTCAAAATGCAATGACTGGAGCTAGGCACTATGTGAATACCCTGGGCGCAGTAGATAAGCCAAAGGGAAGTACAGAGAACTGATAGTGCATGTAGCCTGCTCTGAAGCATAGGTATTTCCTGCAAGAATCCCTTACTGGAATGTGCAGGTAAGCTTCCTTTAAGTCTAAGGTTGCCAACCAGGCATGTTTGCCTAGCATAGGAAGCAGCTAATTTTGGGATTACCAAAAAAGTGTTTAGAATAGAGAGGTCCAGGATAGGACACCAGGAGCGGTCTTTTCTGGGTACCAACGTCTGGAGTAAAAACCTTGTCCCCTTTCTTCTGCTGGGACAGCTTGAATAGCCCTGATACTTAGGAAAGAGAGAAACTGCTGTTGAACCTCCGCCCACTGATTTGGGTGTAGGTCTGGCCAACTGTTTGGGGTTGGTAAGGTGTGGAAGTGGAATCTGTATCCTTGGGAAACTACATTTAAAACCCATTTGTCCTGGGTAATGAGTTCCCAGTTTTTTTGCATGCAATGCAATCTTTCCCCCTAAGGGAGCAGGCAGTTGAGCAGGGCTGGGAAGGTTTAAGGTTAAGTCATTGTGACAGTTTTCCATAGGGGGGTGTCTTACTACATCCAGCTTTGGAAGTGGAAGCCCCCCACTGCTTAGGCCTGTGAGTACCTTAAGACTGTAGCCTAGGTGGTCTGCTGTTTCTGGGTTTGGACTGAGAAGGCCTAGAAGAGGCAGGAAAGGATCAGTTTTTAGAAGGACAATGCCTACTGAATCTGGGAGGCTGTACATGCAGGAAATGTTTAACAGTTTGCATAGATTTAGCTTTTTCCTCCATCTTTTTAAGGACTTCTTCCACTTTGTTGCCAAACAGGCGATCTTGGTTTAAGGGAGCATCCAGTAATTTAGCTTTAACATGATGTTGCAAAGTTTGCTCCTTAAGCCAAGCATGCCTTCTAAAAACAGACCCAGTGACAGCAGCCCTGCAAGATGCTTCTAAATATTCAAATATATCCATACCTGGACAATTGTCTAATTCAGGCAGAAAGCCAGGACATGCTACTAAATCATCTGGCATTTGTAAAGAAACTTCTAACCTCACTGGGATACACCATAAACGAAAATAAATCTCATCTAGTACCCAGCCAACAAATTGTATTCCTGGGAGCAAGCTTGAATACAACTTCCCATATGACTACAGAAGTCTTGCAGGGCTGCTGTCATTGGGTCTGTTGTTAGAAGGCATGCTTGGCTTAAGGAGCAAACTTTGCCAGATCATGTTAAAGCTAAATTAGACTACATGAAAAGAGACATGGAAGAGCTCTCGGATCATGTGGCCCAGGCAGGTAGGACCCTAGCCCTGAGTAGCAATCCTGCCTTCGCCCAGAATGATACCACAATATAAGGACAAAATGTCTGACTAACAATTGGCTAAGCTTCTGGTGTCATTCAAAGGGGATCCAGTATCTGACTGGAACGACATGATCGACAGACCACAATGCTTTGCCAGAGATGGTCTGCACCTGTCGCCCCTGGGGTTCAGGTTACTGGCTAAGGCTCGTCACCCCTATAGTGCCTTTTTTAAAACCACCACAGTAACAGGTACAAACATGCAAAATCTGAAGGTAATGCTACTCAATGTTTGAAGTCTAAACCAAAAAAAAAATGCATTCTCTTGAGGCACTCCTAAAAATGGAGAACACCGATATCTGTGCAGTAACTGAGACCTGGGTTCAAGGCTCCAGAGAGCACCCCTGCAATACCAGGCTACAACTCTTACCACACTTTTTGACCACCAAATCAGGATTGAAACAGTAAAGGTGGATGGGTTTCCATATTCACACCACCAGGTTAGTTGCCCAACACAATGCATCTGAAATTCTCCAGGTGCAACTAACACTAGGTAAGACTGAAATCCAAACTGTAGCTTGCTACAGATCCCCCACCATGCCCCAAGAGTCTCACTACACCTTTCAAAACATACTGGAAAATATTAATATACAACCAAACACCCTAATACTGGGTGATTTCAACTACCCTGCCATTAACTGGGAAAACTGCTTGTGTACCAACACTTTTGCCCAACGGTTCTTGGAATTCATAAATTCCAATGCCCTGGATCAATTAATCCATAGTCTCACTAGGGGCTCCAATATCCTAGACCTGGTCATTACCAACATGGGAAATCGATGCTCCACACCTATGGTCATCCCCTTGTTGGTCAGGTCAGACCATAAGCTAATAACACATAACATCCACATCCCACCCCCACCCCCAGTAAGGAAACCTCCATAAAAAACTTCTGACTTGAGTAGCATGAAGTTGGCTTTGGAGAAGTTACAAACTTCATGACACCCATGCAGATGGGAACTGAAAGTTCGACTGCTGAGTCCTACACTAAGGCACTGTACGAGCACATCCACTCATGCATGAATCGTGCCATCCCAAATAGAACCAAGATACTCTCCTCCAAAACAAAAGGAAGCCAATCTGGTGGTCCCAACCATAAACAAACTTTACAACAAAAGGAAGAAACTGTTGGAGAAAAGAGGAAAAACCCAGGATGCAAAAAACTCCCTTACCAGCCTCAGTAAGAAGCTGAGATCCCTCATAAAATCCTCCAAAGCTAGTTACGAAAATAAAATTGCCAAAGATTCCAAAGACAGCCACAAGGCATTCTATAACTTATGTCAAGAATCTAAATGGCAATGCTCAGATCTGCTCTGAGCTATAACAGAATGGCATTAAATATACTGATACTAAGGATATTGCCAATATCCTGGCAGATCGATTAAGTGCCAACTTCATCCCCATCTCCCCCCTAAATGGCCCATCTCAATATCGGAAGGTTGCCAAATTCCGGTAATAATGGCCACACAGGTAAAAAACGCACTCTCCAAAGCTAAGAATACAGCATCCATAGGACCAGATGACATCCCGGCCTGTGTACTACATGAACTACAAAATGAACTGGCACCTCACTTAAGTGTCATGTTTAATCATACCATCACCTCAGGCTTTGTGCCCACTGAGTGGCGTACAGCTACAGTTATCCCACTCCACAAGGGGGGAATCCAACTTGGATCCCGGGAACTACCGCCCCATCAGTCTGACGAGCCTGATCTGCAAGGCCATGGAACATATTATCATGGAACTTATAAACAAAGACATTGGCAACCTTCAAACACTGGACCCCACCCAGCATCTGTTCGTGAAGGGCCGATCTCGTCTCCTGAACCGGATTGACTTCTTCGAATCAGTCTCCAGAGTCATGGACAAGGTTAAGGTGGTCCACACAGCCTAGCTGGACCTCGCCAAGGCTTTCGACACCATCCCCACTCTGGAATCAAAGATAAACTTACTAAGCTGGGTATTAATCGCTACATCACTCGATGGGTTGCCAACTGGCTTACTGACAGAACCCACACTATAAAGGTAGCCGACTTCAAATCCAGCTCCAGACAAGTGACAAGTGGAGTACCTCAGGGTTCAGTCCTGGGACCTCTCTTGTTTGGCATCTACTTCTCTGAAGTACAGGCCAATACTAAGGGACTCAGGCTAACAAACTTCGCAGATGACTGCAAACTGGGAGCCATTATTGAATCCTCAAATAATGTGGATACTCTACAAAAAGGCCTTACAAAAACAGATGCTTGGTGCCAGAGCCATGGGCTAAAGCTCAATGCAAAGAAATGTACAGTTACCCCCTTTGGGAAAAACATGTACCCGTGAATTACCACATAGGTGGCAGTACACTAAACACCGAAAGTGTGATAAGAGACTTAGGGACAAAAGTGGACAGTGGTCTCACCTTCGATAACCACATTGCCACAACGTCAGGAAATCCTTCTATCTGGCACACCTCATCACTAAGGGCTTTTCATCCAGAAAAAAGGAGGTCATTGTCCCAATGTATTCATCCCTCATTAGACCCATTATAAAACACAACGCCCAGTTTGGTATGTACCTCTCAAGATATCTGCAACAACTGGAAAGGCTACAGAAATACCTCACTAAAAGAATCACAGGCCTAAAGCAGATGCCCTATGCTGACAGTCTAAAAAAACTCCACCTATACTCCGTCACATATTGTCTACTCAGAGGCGATCTTTGCTTAGCATACAATGCCATGTCAAACCCAGAGCTGTTGGACATGCTACACTTAAAGAAATCCCAATCCCTCAGACAGACACGCTCCAGGGATCTAAACCTTGTCATCACAATGAACAAAGCATGCTGGAGGGATAGGTTCCTAACGTAGAGGAGACTCAGACTCTGGAACAGACTGCCCATATATGTCAAGCAGAGCGCCTCTCTGACCCTCTTCAAAAGGAACCTTGATGATTGGATGGGAGATAGGAAATTCACCCCAGGGATTGCATCAGTCGCCCTGCTAGACAGGGGTCCAGGGAAATAAAATACTCTGGGAAGAAATAGCCAGGGAATTGTTATGGCTAGGCTTGTATAGGCCCTAGGGCCGATAGCCTAGTACCAACCTATGAACAGCAGAGGGTCTACGTTATTCCATTTGAAGTATCTCATAATATCTCCTCTACACTTCAGAAACTTGGAAACAATCCCATTTAAAAGAATTCCATCATCCTGGGAATGGTATCCCTAAAGAAAATCTCCTCAAAGGGAGATTCAGAACTAGCAGACTCATCTTCCTCAGAACCACAAACCAAAGGGGAAGGAATCTAGGTAGAAAAGGCCAAGGATTCCTTACCAGAATCCGCTTCTTCAGAGGAATCCTGATTCCTAGACCTTTTGAGGTGGATAATTGACCAAGGAGGAGCTGGGAAAGAGACCCCCTGAGGAGGCTTCAATGTCATAAGAGCACTGAACAAACCCTGTGTAAAAATTCTGCCATTCACTCTGAAGGTCCTTGGGAGCAGAAGAATTATGTTTTGTCTTTTGCTTCTTTTTTAACGGGGTGTCTACCTTATGAAATGTAGAAGACTCAGATAGATGCAAGCTTACACTCAATCATATTCGGGACTTCCTTCCTAAACAGTATCTAAGGAACCCCCCCCCCCACCTAGGTCCTTTGGTGATAATCAGTAGTGGTTCCCCCTTGAGCATCTGAAGCAGACATCTTCAAGGCCTCTGAGGATGTGTGAGAAGCCGGATCCATGCTGGCCTCCAAACCAGTAGCGTAAGAGGAATCCAACCCAGAGACTGGACGATCCTCCAGTCTTTCACCAACCTCAAGAGAGACGTTCGGTGGAGGAGGTACAGACAAAGAATATGACCTGACTTTTTGGCCTTCTTCGAAGATGGCTGATGTGACTCAGGCCGCATAGTACCTTCCACAGCATCTTTTGCTTAAAGTTTTAGATGCTGGTTTTAAAGATAATGGTGAGGGAAGAAAGACAACTACATAAAGTCTTTGGAACAAAAGCCTGACAAATAGTACAGGACGTATGGTTATGAGAAGATCCTATACAAAACAAACCCTGCTTGTGGTGGTCTTCATGGGGAATCTATCGCCCAGACTGGCATTTACCCTTTCTGGTAAACATGAAACCCCCCAACAACACAGATGCTAAAAGCAAAAAAAATAAGTCAAAAAAACCCAACATGGCACTTATCTGAATGGCTAGGTAGCCAGCACCAACTCTGGCAATCAGACCAACAATCAAAGATGGCATTCAGACTGGCAGCAAAGAAGTTCAGAGGATGATATCTGGATGTCACTTTTGCACCCAATTATATTGGCTAGTCTGCTTTGATGCAGAAGTATACCTAATTTGAATGAAATATCTTTGATCGTTTGTCTCTTAAAACTAATGGCTTTTATGAGATATTTATTTATTTAGTTGTTTATTGTATTTTGCACAAACTAGTGCATAGGTTATTTATTACTGATTTTTTGTAACAGTTCATTAAATGAATTATTATTTTTACCTGGGGTTTATGAAAACATGAAGTGTTTAAGGACATATTTTTGTGTAGGGTCATGTGACTTTTTGAACTTTTAAATTCTGCAGTTTGATACTTGTGTACTATCTGATAAAAGTCTTTGAATGTACAAGATGAAAGCACTTATCTGTGACAACAAAAAGTGGCATTTTTAGTGACTAGCATTGCGTTTCTTGTTTTTTCAGACAGTACACAAGTATCAAACTGCAAAATTTAAAAGTTCAAAAAGTCACATGACGTGTTTGGAAATGCAATGCATCAGGCAGTTTAGGCAGCTCACAGTCACTTTTTTCAGATCTTGATATCGATTTGTACCATTCTGTGGGTAATTTGACCCTTTTGGTTCAGCAAGCAACAAAAAACTGGAAATGAGTTCGCCAGTAGTGGTACCATATGAACTGAGTGGTCCGACCATGGTGAATATGCCTTTAAATCAGACTGGAATGAGGTTACTGGCCCACAATGTAGCAATGTATCTTTGAGGGAAGTTAATGGTGGCAACAGTGCATCAGTTAACAATTTGTGTGTACCCAAGACTGGTAATTGGTTGCAAATGAAAATGGAATTTGTCTGAGATGAGAGAAGAAACAATGAAATTCTCAACCAATGATTAAGTGAGTAAGAGTATAAACTTTTTAAGATTCGAAAATTACAACTTGAAAATTTGTAGTTTTTGGAGACCATTAAAGTGAAGAGTGCCAAAAGGCCTAAGGGTGTGGAAATATCTCACTGCCCTAATAAAAAAGATACAGCCTTGCATAAAGATTTAATATAATTATTTGACAGACGGCTGCAAACTCATGGAGCTGCTGGTGAAGCATAATGGGAAGCTGACTGAGCAACTGTCTATTGAAATTAGTACTTTGGACAAAAGTAATACAGAGGACTTGATCTATGAGCAACATAAGATGGAACACCTTTATATTTTCAAAAGTACAGATGAACAGGTGGAAAAGATAAAATTACAAAAATTTAAAAGGTTTGATAGGGATAGAGTAAACTATTTAAATCATAAAGTATATCCTAATCCACCCATTTCCCAGGGATGGGGTAAAAGACTCCGACATAATAATCAATCTGATGGGGTACAGGACAGTGCCAATGTTGAGCAGGATACATTACAATACAATGGCAAACCACAAATTAATTAATCCTCTTTGGACTTTCCACCCTTCAGATGTTCACAGTGGCTAACAGAAAAACAGAACAGTTCAAGGGAAGAGAGGACAGGGTGAAATTCTCTGCCCCAGAACCACAAACAGGATAGAACTCAACGTGGAAGAAGACAGGAAACATTAAGTATAAGGTCAAATGATTTGCAACAATCAATGGACAATAATCAGATTTGTGCAACTGTTAGTAACACTCTGGGTGATTCTAAAGTGTTTAATGTTAGTTTGTGCGAAGTTTGTACAGAACATGTGGACATTTTTTCAAAAGGTATCTCTTTTGTGCCAGCACAATGAGCAAATGTTATAGACAGTATTTTGGAAATGAAGATGTTTGTGAGAAAATTAAATAAAATTTTATTATTTAATGCTACAAGTCCCACAATAACTGGGTTAAGAATACCTATTTGTAACCCCCCACACACTACATCCAGTTTTACAAATATTTGAGCATGTGTGCGAGTTTGACATTAGGCACACATTAACAAGTAAACAAATTGAGAGTTGTAAATGGAATTTAATAAGATATGTACAAGAAATGTTGAAAGTATTGCTATCTAAAAAAAAAATAAGAATAAAGAAACTAGATAAGGGCGGGAGGTTGGTTATAATAGAAAAACAGGATTATGTTGAACGTTATGTATAGTATATCGTTTGATGAAACCTACAGACAGGTATCTAAAAAGGAGGTAAATTTGTCTTGTAGAAAAATAAATGTCTTGCTGGCAAGTTAATGCAACAACAATTGATATTCTATTACATATCTGATTGCTATGTATCTTGACAATAAGTTAAGAATGTTAGTAGAGAAGGTTAAACGTGTGTAAAGACTCATGGGACTTTCTTGATAAATGCAAGAAGTTAGAATATGAAGATAAATACATTTTCCCGACAACTGATGTTAAAGACCTCTTTACAGTTATATTGCATTCTACTGGCGTACGATGGTTTTTGGACTTTTTATATAATAACAACGATATGCAAGGTCAGTTGTGCGTGTGGTAAATGCGTAACATTTGACTCGAGAATATTAATTTTTATGGGGAAATGATGGATCTTGTATTAAAAAAATAATCATTTATTTTGAAGGGCAGCCTTTTTTGCAGGAAAAGGAGTAGCAATGGGGTCATGCTTGTGGACCTTTATTTGCCAACATTGTAGTGATAAATGGGAAAGGAATTTTGCTTTGAACAGTAGTTTTACTGAGTCATGGTGCCTCTATACGAGGTACTTGGATGACATTTATAATATGGAAAGATATTGTAGAAAAGATTCCTCAAGTTACTGAACTTATTAATAAGACTACGGAATTTTCTTATGAACTAGGTTGTGACAGTATTTCCTATTTGGATGCAATGCTGGCTAAAGACAAATTAAAATCGGAGATTTACATCAAAAATATTTAGGAAACCAACATATTCTATCTCATTCCTGCATTTTACTAGTTCACATCCAATTTCCCAAAAGAGAGCTGTGGTTAGACAGTTTGTCCGCACAACTCAGAGAGTGTCAGTATTGGAGGATTTGTGGAAGAATGTACCTTGTTAAAAAATATGTTTATAAAGAGGCTATCCCATGAATTTTATTGATAACTATGTATGTATGAAGTTAAGAAGGAATTAATTTTTTGTCCCTATTTTAAAAGGTATTGGTGATAAATAGTCCATCTTTAAATAGGGAAGGTATAAGTGACAAGAACTTTAATGCTAAGTGTTGTTTTGTCACCACCTATTCTTCAGATAGTGAGATAATTAGGTGTATTATTAATAAAAATTAGCATATAGGATGAAAATAAGGATTTAAAAGAAAAGGTAGGGGATAAGCCTGTTATAGTTTATAAAAAAGGTAGAAGTTTAAAGAATATTTTTGAGTTCATAAACATCATAAGTGTAAATAATAAGTGTGGTATAAATAAATGTAGACACTGCAAGTATCGTCAATATATTTTTTCAGAAGAAAAATTTTTCATTAAGATACACATTGTAAGGTAAAAGGAAAATACAACTGTAACGCCAGGGAAGTTGCTTATGTAGGTTTGTACCAAGAATGCCTCAGGTTCTATATTTGAAGGACCAGAGTGAGAAATCAGAGAAAGAATATATGAACATTTATATGAAATAACGAAAAATAAGATGACTAATGCTTTATGGAAGACATGCAAAAGAACATCCTGGTCATAGTTTTACATTTACAATATTAGAAAAAATGGATTTGAATTCCCAGAGGAGAGCCATGGGGGTTGCATTTAGAGAAAAAGGAATTACACTGGCAAGTACGCTTGAATACAGGAAGTATACCTGGTCTGAATTAAACATCTTCAATCATTTGTCTCTTAAAACCACGGGCTTTTATGAGATAGTTGGTTGGTTATTTATTTATTCATTGTATATATGCCGAAACTGGTCTGTTAAATTATTTTAAATCCTTGGATGTTAACAAGGATGATTTGTTTTAGTCCGAACTAATTATTTACGAATAAATACTATACTGTGGACTATTGTGCGTCGGTCCTTTTGTTTAGTTTTCAGTTCAAGTTTGACCGTGCACCATACTGTACTTGCGTGAAGTTAGCTTTGACTCTGCTTTATATATGCCAGAAGTTTCAGATTATAAATCAGCTTCCACTTACAGTATGCAGGTGAGATGTAAACACACAAAATATATGCCCACAGCCACAGCAGCCATCTTTTTTGCTTGACTGTATTAATTGGTCTGCCTGCCATTGTGCACTTCTGAACAATTGTGCTGAATTACTCATTTTTTCAAGGGTAATTAATATACCTCCTATGATGCACTGAAAAATAGGTTTGTACATATCTCTGTACAGAGATCTCTGTATATAATCAGTGTGTTTCTACCAGAATCCACTGTGTACCTGAGCACAGACTTTTGTTTTTTTTTTCTCTAAGCTATCATTACACATGTTCAGAAGCAAATAAATTGGTAAACTATTTTCATAACTATCACTCAGTATATATATATATATATATATATATATATATATATATATATATATATATATATATATGGGAACAAGAGGACGACAACTGATATGTTAGCATGTCAGCTACGACATGTTTAAATGTTTTTATCTAAACAGCAAAATCTTTAATACATTTGATTAAGAGATAACATATCTTTAAAATATAAACCTGGAGTAAACTGACTGACAGAAAAATTCAATGTATATGTTTTTTGCCAAAATAGTTATGTCGCAGTGTGGACATGATGCATGTTCTCCCTGTGTCTCTGTGGGGTTCCACCCACCTCCATCTCACCCAAAAATTAAAGGAGTTGATAGCAGCAGCACAGACTATGAGGTGCCAATCAGGGAAGAGTTGTATAGACGAACCGCTTCAGGCATCAACTGTGGTGTGCAGTATCCTGTAAACAAGGATCACAGACTGCATGCAGAGTCAGGGCTAGGCACTCAATGCTGTAAAAATTGGCTCTATGTGATTTGGTCATCTGGAAAGACTAATGAAAACAAAAATAGACATAGGTATTTTCTGGTGGCAAATGGGTTGAGGACCCACTCTACTCCACCCTATGCCAAGGACCCATGCTAACATGGGAGGGGTTTATGTGCCTTTATTGGCCAGTGTGTGCCTAGCTTATAGCCCAACAGCCCTGAGTCAATAAGCTACTGGCCAGCTGATGTCCAGTTGCCCAGCTCAGGTTACTTGGGATAGCTCCACTGAGTAAAAGTTAGATGTAAAACCAATCAACTAGTAAACATGAACTAAGGATTGCTGCACTGAATTTAGGTTCACTGACAGGACATAGCATAAAAGTGGATGACATAACAGTAAGGAGGAGGAGACTGGTCATCCTACGTATCCAAGAGAGAGGATGGAACGAGGGTGCAGTACAGCCACTTGGCTTGAGATCCAGAGTTGATTAAACAGGGGGATGACAGTCCAAAAACGAGGTGGGAATTGTGGTGATGAATTGTCTTCAGAAGACAGTGGGGGATGTCATCAAACTTAGGGACAGACTCACACCAATCAGACTCCACAGAAAAATAAGGCAGAATTCATAATCTCAGCCTATGCCCCACAGCAGGGTTGCGATAGTGATGGAAAAAGACAGTCAAGATCTACTACATAAAGCAGGACATCATGACTTGGTATTGACAAATGCTCATATCAGGACAGAAAAAACACTACAGGAGGAATGCATCGTTCCAAACAGGTGGGGCAACAGGAATAAAGGAGGAGAAGCCGTCCTAGACTTCTGTCTAGGAAACGACTTGATTGTGTCCAATAGATGGTTTAGCAACAGAGAAACAATGTCACAAGATCACATACAACAGTGGCCACACCATGCAACTTGAATTGGCTTCCTTCTAATAGGGAATGGTCATTCAAGTAGAGTCAAGAGACTGCAAAGTCATCCACAGGGAAACAGATGGCCCAAAGTATAAGACACTGGTGGCCACAATTAGCTTCAAGCAGTTGGAGAAGGCTCTAAGGTCAACAGAGACATGGCTGAAAACCTGGAAGTTGACTAGAGTGAAATCACAAGAGTTGAAGGAAACAGGACTCTAGCACCTCAGCAAAAAGAGGAAATAGGTGAAACTGAAGAAGAATGGCAGTGTGTCAAAGCACCATGTGTAAAGTCTATAGAATAGATATTGGGCCAAGACAGATATGAAAATAAAGTTCACAAGGAAGGCTTGTGGTAACATGCAGACATCCAAGAAATTATCAACAGAAAGAATGAAAGCAGGAAAAAGTGGATGACAAGAAAAGATGGATAAGGCTAAGAAGGAAGACTGGGTTCGATTAGTGGCTCAAGCGAATGACACCGCTGCAGGGAGGGATGGGCATGCCCTGTGTCATGTGGGAGGATATTTATCGTCAAAGCTCCCTAGGGAAGGCATGGTTCAAAGAGGGAGGTTGTCCTTGATTATGCAAGTGACAAGCATTAGAGGCAAGCCAGGGAAGTGGGTAGGGCAAATATAGAATCTCCCCCAAGCATGAAATCAGAGACAGCTGAGCCCCCAGGATGCCCTTAGGATCCACGATTGACCCTAACTATAATGAACCAAGTCAAGGGTGGTAGGAGACAAGCTAGTAGACCTGGCATGGACATGGGGCACTGGAAACTGTGCCAGTAAAAAAGAAGTCCCAGAGGGAACTAAAATAAAAACAAGAAGCAGGCATTTATGCATTCTTGTCATCCCCTTTTTTTGAGTACCACGATCCAAAATGAACTCTCCTATGGAGTCTACATCCCACATTAACCTTATCGCTGCTTAAATGTACTTAAAGATTAGAAGTTGCAAGACAAATTGGTGTTTCATAAAGTTGACAGTTTTATCTCCCTAAACTGTTCATAATGTGACTGGATCTGGATAGACAATGAGTCTGTGTGTGTGTGTGTGTTTTTTTTTAATTAATTTCACATTTGCCTCAGCCAATTTCAACGGGTAACAGAGTAGAATAACCTATCCAACAGTATACTCTTGGATTGTAACTTATATTATTTCCTAGAATCATTACTTCTAGGTTAAATGTTCTTTCTTTATTAAAAGCAGGCAAGCAATTCTCACAGTATATACACAATATGATAAGTATGAGTTGACTCCCTGGAGAATACTACAACTAATGCATTCATTTAAACAGCAATTATTTATCAGACTGGTAAACGCAAAGACACTGAAATACACTATTCGGTATGAATAGCAGCAATCTAAAATCTCAAAACTTTTTTCTTGGATTTCCCAAATAAGTTAACTCGCACTTAAAAGTGCTAGACAAATAAAGCCTTGCTTAAACACTTCTTCAGGATATAATGATGACCCAAAATTGCAAAACACTGCAAAGCACCAAACATATGAAAATTTTTAGGTTTGCCAGTTATGCACAAACAACTGACTATATATAGCCGACTTCACATGATGCAAAAGACTTTGCTTAAACTTTGCCTCAAAGTTGTAAAACTCACTAACAAACTTTCAAAAGCAAACAACAAAACTACTGCAGTTGGTGTGATTTTGGCAAGGACAGAGATGTGCTCTGCTTATGTTAACTGGCCAATACAGGTAGGCCAAATAGCGTGACAAACAAGACTCTCTGATTCAAAGGCATGGTAAAGCCAAAAATAGAAATAAAAAAAAAAAGTCATTAGCAGTTCATTACCATGTCTTTGAATTGAAAACATACTATCAGACCTAAACATACTAGCGTTCACTCTACCAGGGAGAACAGTGTGGCAGCATAGACACCCCACTCCCACGAGGGCTTATGCAGACACACCAAAGCATCTACAATTTCCTATAGTTTCACTCACTCACAGAAACAGTTCCTCACACACCCTCACAAGTGCTCCAACAAACACGCACACAAGCAAGCTTCTGCTATCTACCTCCCACAGCGAAACCACCCAGATAGACACACATGCACAGCCATTCGGCCTCATTCATGCTGAGACAGACACACACATACAAAGCACTGCTCCAATAATCTGTAGCATGACTAGAAACCCGTCAAAAGAAAATTAATTTTTCTCTCATACAGAAGAATGTAACTTGGCATATTAATACTCTGAATCTGGTGAGTTTATTAGGAACCATGGCCATTTTCTGGGGAGAAAGCACATTAGTATTAGCTACTTCCAAAGATTGCTGCATTAGCATACCACTTCTCACAGCCTTTGCAAGGGGAAATCCATAGCAGCAGAGCAGTCTCTGAATCACAGAGGCTTACTAATGATGTAGAAACCTTCAAAGATAAGGCTTGTGCATCACACTGATCCTTTCTGAATCCTAGGATTGTTATGTAATTCCATGTTATGCTCTCATTTACCTGTCATTACCCACATGCATCTTTATTGCCAGATTCTGTATTTCTAGAAAATTAATAAAGTACAATTGTGTAAGATCTTAACATAACAGTACATTTCCAACTTCTCACTGCTGCACTATTCTTCACTCTTGGGAGATTCGACTACAGCTAAGCATTCAGCCAGCATACCAAAGCATCTACATCTTCCAGGCACCATATGACAGATGTACATTCTACATGAAAAGCCTAAGGTGCATATGTGACAGAAGAACCAGAGCAACCTCAAAGAAAGCAATACCGGACCATTCAGGAAGGGAAGAAGCATTAGGGGTAATATATAATCATCGACCATGAGGAGAATATGTTGTTTAGGGATTGCATCCTTTTAGTAAGGTATCTCTGTGGACATTCCAGTTGTTGCACGTGTCTGAACAGATGTATGCTGAAGAGGGCATTATTCTACAACTGGTCTAATGAAGACAGATTTACGGGAGACAATGACTTCCCTAGATCTAGACACAAAAGGACTTCCCAAATAACAACAGGGAAGGTACGCTGAAAGCAGCTCTTAACATAGCAAAAGCAAAGATTATGGGAAAAATTAGCTCCTAAACATAAACGAGACATAGTTTACTACCACATACTTGATTCATAAGCGGTAGAGTCTTCTTATGCTTGAAACCATTCATCAAACTTCTGAATGGTGAATTCGGGTACACCTGACACAAACAAAAAAACGAGAAACTTCCTACTGTACTGGACCCAGGAACAAGTGTTACCATGGGTCCAGAAAGGGGCAAGGTTGGGCAGTCAGTAAAGTTGGTTTTCGACATTCCGAGTTCTCAATGTGGAACTTGGACAGGTGGACTCCACCACCTGTGAGTCAAGTTAATGACAGTAAACCACGAGAAATATTATGAAATATTTTTTAAGACATCTGTTTGAGACGAACACCAGTCAGCCTGATGTTTAAACATGAACTGAAAACAAATTTTACACGTGAATGAACTGAGGAAAATGCCTGATAAATATATTTAAAAAAAAAAAAAACTACAAAGAGAAATCCAAAATGAAAATACACACTGATTCAAAGAAACAAGACAGGGAAAATACAGTCATGTAAAATCTTACCGTAACAGCAGGTGTACTTCTGTTCACTGTTGCAGTATTCCTTACAGTAGGGATCCCTTGCCTAGGGCAGCCCACTGTCTGGCCAGTATACCAAAGCCTTAGGTTGTAACATGGATGTCGTACATCACTAATATGCTCCTCACACACAACGATCAGCTGCCTCAAGGATGGAGTTTATATCTAATCCTTTGGAAAAAAAAAAAAACAAAACACTAGAAGCCACAGACAGAGCAGAATGCGTCTTGACAGAAGAAAAAGAAAGGCTTTTCCCATGAAACGAGTAACAGAAGGAAATGGACTTGGATATCCATGAAGAAATAGTTTGCTTAGAAACAGCCAAAGACCTAGGATGAAAGGAAACAAAAAGTTGCTCAGATTTATGAATGGCTTTAGTTTTACCCAAATAATACCAGAGTTGTCTATGCAAACCCAAGAAATGAAAAACCTGCTAACTAGCAAACTGTGGAGAAGGGAAAAAAGTGGGCAAATAAATAGACTGATTAAGAAACAACTCATTAACTACCTTTGGCATAAAAAAAGGAAGGATTACTACGAAGAGACACCCTGTCCTTATGAATAACTAAAACGGGCAGAACAGCCGTAAGGACCTGCAGCTCAGACACCCGTCTGGCTGAGGTAAGGATCAAAAGAACAACAGTCTTCCAATAACAATGCTAATGCTGCAAGGAAGCTGAAGCTTTTTCCAAAACAAAATTAAGGTCCCAGGAAGGAGGAACAGGCGGGGGACTTTGGACACCTTTAAGGAATCGTCTGACTTCAAATTTAGAAGCCAAAAGAGGAGTCAGAGGCAGACAAGCAGAAACAGCTGACAGGTGGGCTTGAACAGAAGAGTACGCCAACCCAGCATTGAGCAATTTCCACAAATAAGAGAAAACCAAAGAACTTCCACAGAAAGTCGATCCAGTTTATGCGCAAGACACCAAACAGAAAATCTCTTCCATTTGGACAAATAAGATTCCTTCTACTGGGTTTTCTGGCATCCTACAGAACCTGAAGCACCTCCTCAGGAGATCAAAACCCTATTATCCAAAGCATCAGTTGAAGAATGGATAAAAGTGGGGATGGATGAGACGCCCCTTGTCCTGTGTGACTAGGTTCACCCTGTGAGGCAACCTCTGATGATTACCTCTGGATAAATGCAGAAAAGGAGGGAACCAATGCTGTCTGGGCCAAAATTTTGGGAGAGTCTTGTTCTACCATCTGGAGAAAGATTCTTGGTATGAGAGGAAGTGAAGGCATAAAGAAACATCCCCTGCCAGGAAAAAGAAAGGGCATTCACCTCCCAAGCCACAAGACATGGGACTCTGGTGCAAAATAGAGGATGCTGTCTGTTCAGAGAGGAGGCAAAAAGATCTACCTGAGGAGTACCCCACTGGTGGACAATGTCCAGAAACACATCTCTGTGAAGCATCCACGTGCGAGTCTGTGTTATGGACCTGCTCTGAGAGTCTGCCACAATATTTTGATCTGAAGGAATATAAAACAGCCTGAAGAGTCATCTGATACTGGACAGCTAGAACCCAGACCTGATGAGTTAGCCTGCACAAGCAGTAAGACCGTGTCTCTCCTTGCTTGCTGATGTACCACATCACTGTGGTATTGTCCATGAAGATTTCGAGGGGCCCTGGAAGGAAGAGAGAATGGAAGGCCTGCAGAGCCAGAAGAAAAGCTCTCACCTCTGATACTGATATGGTCCTGCCTTTGACACAGAGAACAAAGGCCCTGAATGTTCAGAAAGGTGAAGGAAGTTCCCCACCCCACATCTGAGACATCCAACAAAAGTTCCTGAACGGGGACTGGAGGCTGAAAAGGAAGCCCTGGGTTGAGGGACAATTGATGAATCCAATAGTGAAGCTCTAACATGAGATGGGGTGGAATAGGAATTGATAAGTCTAAAGGATGAGAATGTTGAAGCCACACTGACTTTAGGAACCACTGAAGCTTTCCCGTATGAAGTTTGGCCAAAGGAAGCATAAGGATGGTGGAAGCCATGTATCACAGAGCCCATAGAAACTATGTGTCTGTAATGCAGGCCAGAGGAAGAAGGGATTGAAAGAATACAATCAGAGTCAAAGCCTTGGGAGGAGGCAGGAATGCCAGGATTGGAATGGTCTGGAGCCTGCACCTGAGAAAAACATGATCTTGCGAAGGAGTCAGGAAGGATTTTTGGAAGTTCACTGTAAACCCTAGACTTTGCAGCAGCAAACTGTATAGTGAAAATGCTAAGGCAAAACCTTTGGAGAGGAAGCCTGAATGAACAAGTCATCCAGATAAGAAATATCTGTATTTCCCTCATCCTGCAGAAAGCAATTACAGGAGTATGGCATTTGGTAAAGACCCTTGGGGCAGCAGAGAGGCCAAAGGGCAAAGCAGAGAAATGAAAATGCAAGGAAGCAACAGAGCAAAGCAAAAACTTCCTGCAAAGGGGATGAATAGGAATATGGAGATAGGCATCCTTGAGATCCAGAGAGACTAGGAAAGCCTGAGGAAGAAGAGAAAACAAGGTTTGACAGGATAACTTTCAAAAAGGTGTTGAGCTGGGACAGATCCAGAATCGGTCTCCAGGTACCTTCTTTCCTGGAAACCAGAAACATTCTGGAAAAAAATCCCTTCCTCTTTTGAGAAGTCAAAACTGCTTAGATGGTTCCTTGAGACAAAAGGCTCTGAAGAACATCTTGAAAAAAAGGCAGCTGTTCCTGATGAGGTTGAGGAATGCCCAAAAAGGAGGGAAGTATTTCAAGCCATGTAATACCCCTGGCGAACGATGGAAAGAACCCAAGAGTCCTGAGTGATCTGTAACCAAGATGAAAGCTAATTCTTGCGTCAAGAAGATTCTGCCATAGAACCCTGAGGCAACAATTTAAGACGGCTCTCTAGGTAAACAGCCAAAGAGGAGCGCTGACTAAGCAAGGGTTTTGGAACAAACAGCTGACAAACAGAACCAGATGTACGGTCATGAGAAGCATTCAAGCAAAACAAACACTGCTCGTGACAGTCCTTAGGGGGTATCTGTCTCCCACATGAGCAGTTCGCCCATCTGAGTGACACATAAACCAACAACCAGCAAAAAAATAAAATAAATAAAAAGCAATACGGCACTAATCTGAAAATGGCCTAATGGCCTGGCAATCAGCAGACAAAACAGCATTCAGACCGATTATCACAGATAACATTTGGATTGGAGGCAAAGTTGTTTTGAGGACGGTACATCTGTATGTCACCTTTATGCCCTACGCCTTATGCCGGGAGTATACCTGTGACATACAATGTCCCTGTTATAACATAAGGCTTTGGTATACTGGCAGGATGTCAGGCTGCCCTAGGCAACAGATTCCTACTGTAAGGAATACTGCAACAGTGATATAGAAGGACATCATATTATCCAGAAAGGGCACAATCCTTTAGTAAAGCGTGACAGACAAAGACAAAAGAAGTCTTGTGATAACTGTGAATAATTAATGCATGTTTTAACAAGGACACTGTTCATTTTTAAAAACTAAATTTGATGACTATGTTGGCTTTTGATAGCTCACATATGACACCAAGTGTAACTAACTAGCCAGCTGAAAACTATTGAGCTGTGACAGACCACAGCCCAGAAGATCAAAGCAGACTAATAAAACCTGCAAACTTAGGTTGATAGATTCATACTAGGCTAACTACCCTTGTGGGCCATTTTAAACCTAGCCAACTACCCCATGTGAGAATCAAACCCTGCACCTTGTGTTTGTAAGGTAAACACCCTAACCATAATGACAACCTCCCACCTTGAAACTATGAATATACAGAAATGACACAGCTTCTTTTTCTCCTGCAAACTGAACTGTAGGACAAAAACAAATGCTCAGCATTAAAAACTATGAATAATTGTACATTCTGCTTTAAAATGCTAAAATATATTACTCATTTAAAACTTATTTTGGGTTCAGAAAACGTTTGCAACATGTAGTAAGTCAAGTGCAATGTTCTATGGAAATTGAGTAAATTCACTGAATGTATTAAATACAATCAACTTCAAAAATTCCACAAACACTGTTCTAGCTGTTAAAATGTTTTTAACAAGTTTGTAGAGTAACAACTGGACGCCTAATAATGACTGCAGCACAATGCATCACACCTGCACTCACTGAAACAAGGAGTTTAGAAAGAAGTGTTCTTCCCTTTCCCTAGGCTGTTATGACCTGGAATTAGGCAAAGTAAGTTAAAGGAATGGAGGAGCAAAGCTTCTCACTATATCATGGGCAGAATTTTTTTTTTGTAACAGAAATCTTACAATTTTAGTCTCATCACGTCAATGAATCATTACTGTAAAGAGTAATGGGTTGTGACTGGATAATTCAACAGGAAGCCATAACAGCATTCAAAGTCATATTTACAAACATAACGATTTTAATTGAAATAAAAGTAGGTAATTGTGATCATCAATAAAACCAAGCTCCTTACTCCAAAACACAAGGTCAGTAACAATTTCCCTGCCAAAAGCCACACTTACTAACTCAGTAACACAAAACTGTGGCAGGTGCCACTGTGCCACCTCCTGGAGGTAGAGTATGTAAATCCAATTGCCTTCAAATCCAATCTTCTCTCCAATATGATCTGCAACATTGACTAGTCGACCACGCTGTTCACAAGTTCAGCTACTTTTCAGGAGTGCTTTACAAAGTATGTGCGAATTATCTTCAGCCTCACTTAACTGGCAGAAAAGTACAGTTTTGTACCTACCATAAATGTAGATGTTCGAAGATCCACATTGCTGCAGTCCTAACACTTGGGTAGTCCGCTGTCCCAGTCGGCCCGAATACCAAAGTATATGGCTGACGTCGGTCAAGGCGCATTAGTCTGACGTCAGGACGTCAGGGTACAAATGCGCATGACCGACGTCATACCCTCAGTCTTTTCTTGCCCCAGATGTCAGAAGACCCTAAAAAGATAAGGCTAAAACCAAAAAAAAAAAAAACACCACACACTCCTGCACCAAATATATATACAATATATACAAATTTACAAGAGTATAACCTCACCCACACAACCACCCCTAAACACAGAGGGGAAGGAGGGAGGGTAAATTGGACTGCAGCAATGTGGATCTTCGAACATCTACATTTATGATAGGTACAAAACTGTACTATGTTCTTCATACCACATTGCTGCAGTCCTAACACTTGGGTAGAATCCCAAAGCAGAGGTAAGGGAGGCTGGCAAATCATAAGGAAGCAGGAGCTGACAACATGCCCTGCAAAATAGCCGTGGCAAAACCAGCCCTAGATTTAGAGTAGAGAGGAAGGTGGTAATGCTTAGAGAAAGTATGCACTGAACTCCAAGTAGCTGCCTCCAAAATATCCTTAGTTGCCACCCCCCTTAGAAATGCTGTAGAAGTGGCAGTAGCCCTAGTGGAATGAGGCCTAATCCCAGCTGGAATCTCCTTGCCATGATGGGAATAACAAAATGCAATGCAAAACCCAATCCACTTAGAAATAGTTTGTTTTGACACAGGCTTGCCCTGAGAACTCAAAGCAAAAGAAACAAACAACTGCTGAGACTGCCTAAAATCCTTAGTCCTGCTTAAATAATAATGCAACTGCCTGTGTACATCTAAAGTGTGCAAAATCTTTTCCCCTTATTTTGGGGATCTGCATAAAAGGTAGGCAAATGAATAGTTTGGTTTAAAGCCACACTAGAAACCACTTTAGGCATAAAGGAAGGATTAGTACGTAAAGATACCCTATCCTTATGAAAAATCAGGAAAGGCTCAACCGCCATAAGGGCCTGCAATTCAGACACCCTTCTTGCAGATGTAATGGCTAACAAAAAGGCAGTCTTCCATGACAAATATTTCAATTCAGCAGTAGCTGCAGGCTCAAAAGGTTGTAGAGTGAGTTTCTCCAACACAAAATTGAGGTCCCAAGCAGGAGTAGGAGCTCTACGTGGGGGTCTTATATTCTTTGCCCCTCTAAGAAATTGCTTGAACAAAGGATGAGAAAACAATGGTGGGTCACAATCATAGTGAGCTGAAATTGCTGCAGCACGAATCTTAATGGAAGAGAAAGACAAACCTTTGTCCAATAACTCAGTAAGATATTGAAGAGCCACACTCAAATTCGGCTCAGAAACATCCAAATCCTTTGCTGCACACCAAAAGAAAAATCTCTTCCATTTTCCTGCGTACACTTTCCTTGTACTAGGTCTTCTGGCTTCCATAATCACATTCAAAACTTGTTGAGGAAGCTGAGACCTGCTATGGTTCAAAACAGAATATGCCAAGCTGTTAGATGAAGAGAGTGAAGCTTGACATTGAGCAGATGCCCGTCCTTCTGAGACAATAGGTGTGGAATCAAAGGTAAGGGCCATGGAGGCTTCCTTACCAGACTCCTCAGCAATGGGTACCAGTGCTGCCGAGGCCAATCCGGAGCTATTAAAATCATCCTTGGCTTGTCTTGTCTGACCTTTAGAAGTACCTTTGGGAGGAGAGGCAGAGGTGGAAAGGCATACACATGAAGATTTTTCCAACTGAAAGAAAGAGCATCCACTTTCCAGGCTGTGTGATGAAACCTTTTCGTGCAAAACTTTGGCAGCTGGTGGTTTAGTGGAGAAGCGAACAGATCTATGTCTGGAGTTCCCCATGACACTGTCAATGTCTGAAATACATGAAGATCCAGTTTCCACTCGTGGGGATCCATGATTTGCCTGCTTAACACATCTGCTAAAGAGTTCTGTGCTCCTGGCAGAAACCTTGCTTGAAGATTCAGCTGCAAGCTTAATGCAGTCTCCCACAAAATCATTGCTTGCCTGCATAGAGGATAAGAATGTGTTCCCCCTTGTTTGTTGATGTACCACATGACAGTTGTGTTGTCTGTTAGAATCAACACCTGCCCTGGAAGAAGTAAATCCTTGAAAGCCAGTAATGCAAACTGGACTGCTAACATCTCCTTCATGTTGATATGTAGATGCTGCAGTCTGGCAGGCCACTTGTCTTGTATCCACTTTCCATTCACGATGAGCTCCCCAAGCTGTGTCTGAGGCATCTGTCGTTAGAATCTGACTCGCCTCTGGCCGGGTCACAGAGAGTCCCTTGTTTAGGTGACATTCCTGAGCCCACCACAAAAATTCCTTTTGAATGCAAGGTATTATTTGAATGACAGTGTCCAAATCCTGGCAGTGCTGTGTCCATACATTTTGAGATACCATTGTAGCTTCCTCATATGCAGTTTGGCATTGGGAAGTACCAGAATACAAGATGCCATGAACCCTAAGGCTTGAAGGACTGTCCTTGCAGTCAGCCCGGACTGATGAGATAGTTGATGGAAGTAAAGAGAAAGATTCTTTTGTTTGTCCAGGGTTAAAAAGGCCATCTGGGTTGCTGTATTCAGTCTCACACCCAGAAAGCACATGTCTTGAGAGGGTACTAGACTGGACTTTATTTCGTTCACAGAATACCCTAGGCATCTTAGCACTGCTATCACATATTCCAAATGCTGAAGAAGCACGTCCCTTCCTTGAGCCAGAATCAGGCAATCGTCCAAATAAGGATAGATTTGTATTCCTTTTAGCCTGAAGAAAGCTATCACTGGAGCCAGAACCTTTGTGAATACTCTGGGCGCAGTAGATAAGCCAAAGGGCAATGCAGAGAACTGATAATGAGAATTCCCAGCTCGAAACGCAGATACTTCCTGCAAATTAGTCCGATAGGAACATGAAGGTAAGCTTCCTTGAGATCCAAAGTTACCATCCAGTGATCTTTGCCCAGCAGAGGTAAAAGCTGTTGTAACGTCAACATTTTGAACTTGGGAATGTCCAGATAAGTGTTGAGGATAGACAGATCCAAAATTGGTCTCCACGTGTTCCCCTTTTTGGTACTAGGAACAGGCGAGAATAAAATCCTAGGCCCCTTTCTGGCACAGGAACCGGCTGAATGGCCCCTATTTGGAGCAACAGAGAAATTTGCTTGTGAGCCTCTTTCCTTTGTTGAGGAGGAATGTCTGGCATGCCTTTGAAAGGAGGCAAGGTATGGAAATAAAACCTGTAACCGTGGTGAATGATATCCAATACCCATCTGTCTTGGGTAATTAAACTCCAGTTTTCTTTGAAAAGTGCCAACCTTCCTCCCAAAGGTGCTGCCAGCCGAGAAGATTCTGGCAGCTGAAAAGGCAGGTCATTGTGTCTGTTTACGAAAGGACTGACCCCTGCCCTCACCAGAAGACTGAGCAGGTGAACTCCTGTTCTAGGCCTAAAGAACCTTGAGCTCTGCCTCTACCACGTCTAGACCTACCCCTAGACTGGGAATCATAAGCAGGATATGTCCACCCCTTGGTAGGCCAATTTCTACTAAACTTGGAGGCTGAACCTGCAAAAAATCTTTAACAGTCTGCATAGACTTAGCCTTGTCTTCCATTTTCTTTAGAACTGCTTCCACAGGTGAACCAAACAACACATCAGATTGTAAAGGAGCATCTAAAATCCTTGTTTTCACATGCTCAGCTAAATTCTGATCCCTCAACCAGGCGTGCCTGCGAAGAACCGAACCAGTGGCAGCCACCCTCGAAGAGGCCTGCACAGCATCAAAACCACATTGCAAAGAATGCTTACCCACCTGTTCAGAAACATGAACTAAATCCTGCAACTCTTTACACTCAATACCTTCCGCCAAAGCATCTACCTTAGACTTTAATTGTGAAAGGAGATAATTTTGGTATTTCAACATGTGAAACTGGCAATTCAAAGCTCTCATGGCCAAAGTGGAAGAAGTATACACTTTCTTTCCCCATCTATCCAAAGCCCTAGCCTCTTTATCTGGAGGAACAGGATTTTTAACAACAGAAGCCTTAACACCTTTAGGCCCCTGTGAAACAGTTTCTGGGTCTGCCCTAGGACTCTTAGAAAGATACTTATGAGCTACAGGCACCCTATAATATCTATCCGGTTTAACTGGAGCAGGAGGCAAAGAGTCAGGGTTCAGAGAAGCCTCTGCAAAAACATCCTCTACCACATCTAGAACAGGAGGTATAGCTAAAGGCCTATGCTGGGGTAGAAACAAAAATTCCCTAAGCCTTTTCCTGGAATCAGAGAAATCCTGACCTTCCCATTTAAAATGCTCCCTCATGGAATGAAGAGTCTCTGAAAATGAAAAATCCTCAGGAGGAGAAGCAGAAGGAGTAGAATCATCTACATCAGAATCAGAGTAAGGGGAATACTCCTGCAAGTCTTCAGCCGAAGACTCAGAAGCATCCGAACACTGCTCAAAACTCCCAAGCTCAGGTTCCACCCTAGGCCTCTTATCAGGAGGGGGCATAGAACCTCTAATCATTGTAATCAAATCTTCTGCCATCTTAAGCATATGCTTCTTAGGTACAGACCCTGAAGAACTAGGGGTAACTCCTGAAACAAAACCTGGCCTGCCCCTGGGAGAAGCCTTGGAAACAGCAGGGGAGGGCCTAACCACCTTAGGAAGGGAGGGAAGAACAGCTACCTGAGAAGCCCCTTCCGCCTGGCCTACCTCCTGAGAGGTCACATCTTGCAGTAATAAAGTCTCTCCCTGGGATTCCAAAGAAATTTCTGGCTGAACCCCTGGCTCCACCGAGCCCTCTAAAGAACCGACGTCCGGGACGGACGGTTCTTCCAGCCTAGGCTTTGCTGTTTTGTCCTTGCGCTTTTTTGACGAAGCGGGCGTCGGAGCATCCGACGGCATTTTATAATTACACCGCTTCCCAAAAAAGTACAGTTTTGTACCTACCATAAATGTAGATGTTCGAGGATCCACATTGCTGCAGTCCTAACTATTGGGTAGTCCGCTGTCCAGTCGGCCCGAATACCAAAGTATATGGCTGACGTCGGTCAAGGCGCATTAGACTGACGTCAGTACGTCAGGGTACTAATGCGCATGACCGACGTCATATCCTCAGTCTTTTCTTGCCCCAGATGTCAGAAGACCCTAAAAAGACAAGGCCAATACCAAAAACTCCAAACATACCTGCACCAAAAATATGTACAATATATACAAAAGTACCAGAATATAACCTCACCTACACAACCACCCCTAAACACAGAGGGAAGGAGGGAGGTAAATTGGACTGCAGCAATGTGGATCCTCGAACATCTACATTTATGGTAGGTACAAAACTGTACTATGTTCTTCATTCCACATTGCTGCAGTCCTAACTATTGGGTAGAATCCCAAAGCAGAGGTAAGGGAGGCTGGCAAATCATAAGGAAACAGGAGCTGACAACATGCCTTGCAAAATAGCTGTGGCAAAACCAGCCCTAGACTTAGAGTAGAGAGGAAGGTGATCATGCTTAGAGAAAGTATGCACTGAACTCCAAGTAGCTGCCTCCAAAATATCCTTAGTTGCCACCCCTTAGAAATGCTGTTGAAGTGGCAGTAGCCCTAGTGGAATGAGGCCTAATCCCAGCTGGAATCTCCTTGCCATGATGGGAATAACAAAATGCAATGCAAAACCCAATCCACCTAGAAATAGTTTGTTTTGACACAGGCTTGCCCTGCGAACTCAAAGCAAAAGAAACAAACAACTGCTGAGACTGCCTAAAATCCTTAGTCCTGCTTAAATAATAACGCAATTGCCTGTGTACATCTAAAGTGTGCAAAATCTTTTCCCCTTTATTTTGGGGATCTGCATAAAAAGTAGGCAAATGAATAGTTTGGTTTAAAGCCACACTAGAAACCACCTTAGGCATAAAGGAAGGATTAGTACGTAATGATACCCTATCCTTATGAAAAATCAAAAAAGGCTCAACCGCCATAAGGGCCTGCAACTCAGAAACCCTTCTTGCAGAAGTAATGGCCAACAAAAAAGCAGCCTTCCATGACAAGTATTTCAAGTCAGCAGTAGCCTTGAGGCTCAAAAGGTTGTAGAGTAAGTTTCTCCAACACAAAACTGAGATCCCAAGCAGGAGTAGGAGCTCTACGTGGGGGTCTTATATTCTTTGCCCCTCTAAGAAATTGCTTGAACAAAGGATGCGAAAACAATGGTGGATCACAATCATAGTGAGCTGAAATTGCTGCAGCATGAATCTTAATGGAAGAGAAAGACAAACCTTTGTCCAATAACTCAGTAAGATATTGAAGAGCCACACTCAAATTCGGCTCAGAAATCTCCAAATTGTTTGCTGCACTCCAAAATAAAAATCTCTTCCATTTTTCTGAGTACACCTTCCTTGTACTAGGTCTTCTGGCTTCCATAATCACATTTAAAACTTGTTGAGGAAGTTGAGACCTGCTGTGTTTCAAAACAGAATATGCCAGGCTGTTAGATGAAGAGACTGGAGCTTGACATTGAGCAGGTGACCGTCCCTCTGAGACAACAGGTGTGGAATCAAAGGTAAAGGCCATGGAGGTTTCCTTACCAGACTCCTCAGTAATGGGTACCAGTGTTGCCGAGGCCAATCTGGAGCTATTAAAATCATCCTTGGCTTGTCTTGTCTGACCTTTAGGAGCACCTTTGGGAGAAGAGGCAGAGGTGGAAAGGCATACACATGAAGATTTTTCCAACTGAAAGAAAGAGCATCCACTTTCCAAGCTGTGTGATGAAACCTCTTTGTGCAAAACTTTGGCAGCTGGTGGTTTAGTGGAGAAGCGAACAGATCTATGTCTGGAGTTCCCCATGACACTGTCAATTTGTGAAATACATGAAGATCCAGTTTCCACTCGTGGGGATCCATGATTTGTCTGCTTAACACATCTGCTAAGGAGTTCTGTGCTCCTGGCAGAAACCTTGCCTGAAGAGTTAGTTGCAAGCTGAGCGCAGTCTCCCATAAAATCATTGCTTGCCTGCACAACGGGTAAGAATGTGTTCCCCCTTGTTTGTTGATGTACCACATGACAGTTGTGTTGTCTGTTAGAATCAACACCTGCCCTGGAAGAAGTAACTTCTTGAAAGCCATTAATGCAAACTGGACTGCTAACATCTCTTTCATGTTGATATGTAGATGCTGTAGTCTGGCAGGCCACTTGTCTTGTATCCACTTTCCATTTAGATGAGCTCCCCAAGCAATGTCTGAGGCATCTGTCGTTAGAATCTGACTCGCCTCTGGCCGGGTCACAGAGAGTCCCTTGTTTAGGTGACATTCCTGAGCCCACCACAAAAATTCCTTTTGAATGCAAGGTATTATTTGAATGACAGTGTCCAATTCCTGGCAGTGCTGTGTCCATACATTTTGGAGATACCATTGCAGCTTCCTCATATGCAGTTTGGCATTGGGAAGCACCAGAATACAAGATGCCATGAACCCTAAGGCTTGAAGGACTGTCCTTGCAGTCAGCCCGGACTGAAGAGATAGGTGATGGAAGTAACTGGAAAGATTCTTTTGTTTGTCCGGGGTTAAAAAGGCCATCTGGGCTGCTGTATTCAGTCTCACACCCAGAAAGCACATGTCTTGAGAGGGTACTAGACTGGACTTTATTTCGTTCACAGAATACCCTAGGCATCTTAGCACTGCTATCACATATTCCAAATGCTGTAAAAGGTCTTCCTTTTCTTGAGCCAGAATCAGGCAGTCGTCCAAGTAAGGATAGATTTGAATTCCTTTTAGTCTGAAGTAAGCTATCACTGGAGCCAGAACCTTTGTGAATACTCTGGGCGCAGTAGAAAAGCCAAAGGGCAATGCAGAGAACTGATAATGAGAATTTCCAGCTCGAAAACGCAGATACTTCCTGCAATTTAGTCTGATAGGCACATGAAGGTAAGCTTCCTTGAGATCTAAAGTTACCATCCAGTGATCTTTGCCCAGCAGAGGTAAAAGCTGATGTAACGTCAACATTTTGAACTTGGGAATGTCCAGATAAGTGTTGAGGATAGATAAATCCAAAATTGGTCTCCACGTGTTCCCCTTCTTCGGTACTAGGAACAGGCGAGAATAAAATCCTAGGCCCCTTTCTGGCACAGGAACTGGCTGAATGGCCCCTATTTGGAGCAACAGAGAAATTTGCTTGTGAGCCTCTTGTCTTTGTAGAGGAGGAATGTCTGGCATGCCTTTGAAAGGAGGCAAGGTATGGAAATAAAACCTGTAACCGTGGTGAATGATATCCAGAACCCATCTGTCTTGGGTAATTAAATCCCAATTTTCTTTGAAAAGAGACAGCCTTCCTCCCAAAGGTGCTGCCAGGCGAGAATGTACTGGCAGCTGAAAAGGCAGGTCATTGGGTCTGTTCTGAAAGGACTGACCCCTGCCCTCACCAGAAGTCTGAGCAGGTGAACTCCCTGTTCTAGGCCTAAAAGAACCTTGAGCTCTGCCCCTACCACGTCTAGACCTACCCCTAGACTGGGAATCATAAGCAGGATATGTCCATCCCTTAGTAGGCCAATTTCTACTAAACTTTGGAGGCTGCACCTGCAAAAATCCTTAACAGTTTGCATAGACTTAGCCTTGTCCTCCATTTTCTTTAAAACTGCTTCCACAGGCGAACCAAACAACACATCAGACTGTAAAGGAGCATCCAAAATCCTTGTCTTAACATGCTCAGCTAAATTCTGATCTCTCAACCAGGCATGCCTACGAAGAACAGAACCAGTGGCAGCCACCCTCGAGGAGGCCTGCACAGCATCAAAACCACACTGCAAGGAATGCTTACCCACCTGTTCAGACACATGAACTAAATCCTGCAACTCTTTACACTCAATACCTTCAGCCAGAGCATCCATCTTAGACTTCAATTGTGAAAGGAGATAATTCTGATATTTTAACATGTGAAACTGACAATTCAACGCCCTCATGGCTAAAGTGGAAGAAGTATACACTTTCTTTCCCCATCTATCCAAAGCCCTTGCCTCTTTATCAGGAGGAACAGGATTTTTAACAACAGAAGCCTTCACACCTTTAGGCCCCTGAGAGACAGTTTCGGGTCTGCCCTAGGACTCTTAAAAGATACTTATGAGCCTCAGGCACCCTATAGTACCTATCCGGTTTAACTGGGGCAGGAGGCAAAGAATCAGGATTCAGGAAGCCTCTGCAAAAACATCTTCTACCACATTCAGAACAGGAGGTATAGCTAAAGGCCTATGCTGGGGTAAAACAAGAATTCCCTAAGCCTCTTCCTGGAATCAGAGAAATCTTGACCTTCCCATTTAAAATGCTCCCTCATGGAATGCAGAGTCTCTGAAAATGAAAAATCCTCAGGAGGCGAAGCTGAAGGAGTAGAATCATCCACATCAGAATCAGAATAAGGAGGATACTCCTGCAAGTCTTCAGCCGAAGACTCAGAAGCCTCCGAACATTGCTCAAAACTCTCAAACTCAGGTTCCACCCTAGGCCTCTTATCAGGAGGGGGCAAAGAACCTCTAATCATAGTAATCAAATCCTCTGCCATTTTTAGCATATGCTTCTTAGGCAAAGACCCTGACACACTCGGAGAAACCCCCACTGAAGCTAAACTAGGCCTGCCTCTTAAAGAAGCCTTGGAAACAGAAGGGGAGGCCCTAACCACCTTAGGAAGAGGGGGAAGAACAGCCACCTGAGAAGCCCCTTCAGCCTGGCCTACTTCCTGAGAGGACACATCCTGTAACAGTAAAGTCTCTCCCTGAGACTCCAAAGAAACTCCTGGCAAAACCTCCGGCTCCACTGAGCCTTCTAAAGAACCGATGTCCGGGACTGTCGGTTCCTCCCCTCTAGGCTTTGCTGCTTTGTCCTTGCGCTTTTTGGCCGAAGCGGGCGTCGGAGCATCCGACGGCATTTTATAATTACAACGCTTCCCAAAAACTAACCTGGCACAGTCTAACCTTCTCTTAATAGTGCGTTTGTTAAATCTAGCACAAATGCGGCATCCAACAATGTCGTGCTCAGGCCCTAAACAAGGTATACACAAAGTATGGTAATCCCTATGAGGTATCTGTTTCCCACAAGAAATACAGTTATTCACTTTTTCTGACATCCGGTTAAATACTGAGGCAAGAAAAAACCAAAATATTCCCCAACGGGGTACTTAGCCAACTTTGATTCGGTCTGAAACTCTGACTTCAGAAACTTTCAGAACGCCAACCTGCACTCGCAAAACTGCTTCTGCATCGGACCATGCGGCAAAAAAGACTGAGGATATGATGTCGGTCATGCGCATTAGTACCCTGACGTACTGACGTCAGTCTAATGCGCCTTGACCGACGTCAGCCATATACTTTGGTATTCGGGCCGACTGGACAGCGGACTACCCAATAGTTAGGACTGCAGCAATGTGGAATGAAGAACATCTAACCTGGCACAATCTAATCTTCTCTTTATAGTGCGTTTGTTAAATCTAGCACAAGAGCGACAGCCAACAACGTCGTGCTCAGGCCCTAGGCAAGGTATACACAAGGTATGGTAATCCCTATGAGGTATCTGTTTCCCACAAGAAATACAGTTATTCACTTTTTCTGACATCCGGTAAAATACTGAGGCAAGAAAAAAACAAAATAATCCCCAACGGGGTACTTAGCCAATTTGGATTCGGTCTGAAACTCCGACTTCGGAAAATCTCAGAACGCCAACCTGCACTTGCAAAACTGCTTCTGCATCGGACCATGCGGCAAAAAAGACTGAGGATATGACGTCGGTCATGCGCATTTGTACCCTGACATCCTGACGTCAGACTAATGCGCCTTGACCGATGTCAGCCATATACTTTGGTATTCGGGCCGACTGGGACAGCGGACTACCCAAGTGTTAGGACTGCAGCAATGTGGTATGAAGAACATCAGGCATCTGCTTATTCTTCTTCCTGTGTTCTGTGCTGCAAATTCATAATGCTACTTGAAAGAAAATACTTGAACTTTTGACAGTCTGGCTTTTCCACTTAGTATGAGCAGTGGCATTGATGTGTAGAAGTTTCAGTAAAAGAAGCAATGCTTTTCTGAACTAGCTTTGGCCTTATATGTACCATTTCAATACCAGAACTAACCTACATTTTAACATAGTATCCCTACCAAGGACTTTTAGTCTATTATGCTGTGCATTCACTTTCCCAGAGGAATGCAAGAAAGTACAGTTGTGTACACTTGCCATAAATGTAGATGTTAGAGTGTATTCACTGTTGCAGTCATCACATTTGGGTTATCGGCTTGCAGTAGCCCTCAGTCGGCCTGATTATCAAAGTCTTGAGTCCTGCGTCAGTTGCTGTCTTATCTTCCATGACGTCAGGTAGTCAGGGGTACAAAGCATGCAGCCGACGCCATTTTATCAGTTTTTCTTGCCCCAGATGTCAGGTGCTCCCATAATGGGAAGCAATTATATGCAAGGTTACACCTCCAACAAAAAGCAAATACACCAGAAAGCTTTAAGCATAGCAAACAAGAATAGAGGTATAGACATTAGAAGTCAGGGGGCTGGAGGGAGGGTAACCAGGACTGCAACAGTGAATACACTCGAACATCTACATTTACGGTAAGTGTACACAACTGTACTATGTTCTTCATGTTTCACTGTTGCAGTCATTACATTTGGGTAGATTCCCAAAGCTAAGGATGGGAGGAGGTAATTAGCATTAGGACCAGCTATAAGGCCCTGCAAGACTGCAGTGGCAACGCCAGCTCTGGATTTAGAAAAAATTGGCAAGTGGTAATGCTTGGTGAAGGTATGTACAGAACTTCAGGTAGCAGCTTCTAGGATGTTCCTGGTAGGGACACCTCTGTGAAATGCAGCCCTGGTTGAATGTGGTCTTATCCCCTGTGGGGTAGGTTTTCCATGGTGCTTATAGCAGAAAATAATGCAATGGCCTATCCACTTAGAAATGGTTTGCTTTGAAATGGCTTTCCCCTCTGCCCCTGTAGCAAATGCAACCAGCAGTTGTTCAGATTTCCCGAGAGGTTTAGTCCTGTTCAAGTAAAATCTTCATTCCCCTTTGTTCTGTGGATTAGAAAAGAAGGTTGGCAAATGAATGGACTGATTAAGGGCCACACTGGATGCCACCTTGGGCATGAAGGAGGGATTAGTCTTGAGGGACACCCTGTCAGCATGAAAGATGATGAAAGGCTCCACAGCCATGAGGGCCTGTAATTCAGACACCCTTCTTGCTGAAGTGATGGTTAGAAGGAAGGCTGTTTTCCAAGAAAGGAATTTCAACTCTGCACTTGCAGCTGGCTTGAAGGGAGGTAGAGTGAGTTTTCCAATACAAAGTTAAGGTTCCAGGCTGGAGTAGGGGCTCTCCTGGGTGGTCAAGTTTTTGGCACCTCTGAGAAATTGCTTCAGCAGTGGATGAGAGAAGAGAGGTGGTTCTGTAATGCAATGAGCTGAAATGGCTGAGGCATGAATTTTGATGGAGGACAAGGAAAGGCCCTTGTGAAGCATCTGTTAAGTATTGAAGAATCTAAGGTAAACTGGGCGCTGCTGTGCCTATCTGATGAGTTTGGCTCCAGGAACAAAATCTTCTCCACTTTTCAGCATATGATTTTCTAGTACTTGGCCTCCTTGCCTCCAGAATGACATCCATCACTTGCTTACTGAGGGATGGGAATGGAGAGATCAGGTAATTAGACAGGCTGCCAAGTTCAGGGTTTGAAGCTGTGGGTGCAGAATCTGATCCCCCTGCTGAGACAGCAGAACAGGGGTCTGAGGCAGGTGCCATGGTGCCAGCAGTGACACACTGCGCAAGAGGGGGTACCAGTGTTGACGCGGGCAGTCTGGTGCAATCAGTATTGTCCTTGGTTTGTCCTGTTTAATCTTTAGTAGTACCTTGGAGAGCAGAGGCAGAGGGGGAAAGGCATAAACTGATTTTTCCAGGTGAAGGACAGGACATCCACTTTCCAAGCTTGTTTGTGGGGAGTCCTTGTGCAGAATTTGTCCAATTGGTAGTTCTGGGGGGAGGCAAGCAGGTCTATCTCTGGGCTCCCCCATTTGTTTCTCAACATATTCATCTTTGGTTCCAGTTTCCACTCGTGTGGGTCCATGCAATTTCTGCTTAGGTCATCTGCCAGTGTGTTTAACTTTCCTTGCAGGAATTGAGCCTATAGGTGCACTTGGTAGCTCAAGGATGTGTTCCACAGAGCCATAGCTAGTCTGCAGAGAGGGTATAAGTGGGTTCCCCCCTGCTTGTTTATGTACCACATAACAGTGGTGTTGTCCGTCTTTACCAATAATTCTCCTGGAAGAATGTGGTCCTTAAAGGCTGTCAGAGCATACTGTAGAGCTAATATTTCTTTTTGATTGATATGCAGGTGCATTTGACTTGGGTTCCATTTGCCCTGAATGCACTGCCCTGCCAAGTGAGCACCCATGCATAGTCTGCTGCGTCTGTTGTTAGGGTTTGGGCAGCAGGGTGTAAAGTGAATGGCAGTCCCTTGTTCTGGTGGCAGGCCTCTGCCCACCAAAGGAACTCTATCTGTAGACAAGGTATGACAGGAATAATTGATTCTAGATCCTGAGAATGTTGACACCATAGGCTTTTTAGATAACATTATAGTTTCTTCATATGCAGTCTTGTATATGGAATTAGCAGAATGCAGGAGGCCATGAACCCCGGGGATTGCAGAATTTTGCTTGCAGATATAGCTGGGTCTTTGTGGCCAGTAGTTTGAAGCAGGCTGTCAAATGAACTTTTTTCTCTGGCGTGAGGTAGGCCATCTGGGAAATTGTATTCAAGCTTGCTCCCAGGAATACGATTTGTTGGCAGGGTACCAGATCTGATTTCTTTTCAGTTATGGTGTACCCCAGAGGAGTCAGCAATTTCTTTACAAATGCCAGATGATTTAATAGTATGTCCTGGCTTTCTGCCTGAATTAGACAATCATCCAGGTATTGGTATATTTGAATATTTCTTTGCCTGCAAAATGCAATGACTGGAGCTAGGCACTTTGTGAATGCCCTGGGCGCAGCAGATACGCCAAAGGGCAGTGCAGAGAACTGATAGTGTATGTAGCTTGCTCTGAAGCATAGGTATCTTCTGCAAGATTCCCTTATTGGGATGTGCAGGTAGGCTTCCTTTAAATCCAGTGCTGCCAACCAGGCATCTTTGCCTAGCATGGGAAGCAGCTGACGAAGAGTTAGCATCTTGAATTTTGGGATTACCAGAAATGTGTTTAGGATAAACAGATCCAGGATAGGACATCAGGAATTGCCTTTTCTGGGTACCAGAAAAAGTCTTGAGTAGAAACCTTGTCCCCTTCTCCTTCTGGAACAGGTTAAATAGCTCAGATGCTTAAGAGAGAGAGAACATGCTCTTGAGCCTCTGCCCACTGATTTGGGGGTAGGTCTGGCCAGCCGTTTGGGATTGGTAAGGAGTGGAAGTGGAATCTATATCCTTGGGAAACTATATTTAAAACCCATTTGTCCTGGGTAATGATTTCCCAATTTTTTGCATGCAGGGCAATCTTTCCCCCTAAAGGAACAGTTAGTTGAGCAGAGCTTGGAAGGTTTACAGTTAAGTCATTGAGACAGTTTACCATGGGGGGGGTCTTACTACTCCCTGCTTTGTAATGGGAGCCCCCCCCCACTGTTTAGGCCTGCGAGTACCTTAGGACTGACGCCTGGGTGTTCTTCTGGTTCTGGGTTTGGACTGAGAAGACCTGGAAGAGGCAGGAACGACCAGTTCTTAGACGGCCAGTGCCTACTAAATCTGGGAGGTTGTACTTGCAGGAAATCTTTAACAGTTTGCATAGATTTAGCTTTTTCCTCCATGCTTTATAACCCTGACTACCTGAGGTCATGGAAGATGAGACAGCAACCAACACAGGACACAAGACTTTGATAATCAGGCCGACTGAGGGCTACTGCAAGCAGATAACCCAAATGTGATGACTGCAACAGTGAAACACGAAGAACATCTGATAGACCTGAAAGCAATTTAGATGACCAATTATCAGTCAGCAATCGGTATACTGGAGCAGTCACTAAGCCAACACTGGGTCACCCACCTTGGGGGTGAGAGGAATTCCATCCAGTATAATCCTGACACACACACCGGCAGATGGAAGCACAGTACATATATGAGACAGTGATATGTGCCTACTCTGCCAAACTGAATTTGTGTCACAGCCCTCATCATTTGTGTGTGGAAAGACAGCCACACACACTGTGGTAAGGCACACCAGGCCCTTATCTTGGCTAGCATGCAAGTCACCTACTAGGGGCAATGACAGGCAAACAAAAAATATCCAAATGACTTTCTGGATTATGAGAATGTTGTAATCCTCTCTCACCTCAGTGAGGAACAGACATGTACAATCAATGCAAGATAGACAATGGTCAGCAGAAACAAAGAGGCCAAAAATAACAAACCATATTATTTGTGATGCTGCCATTTATCACCCTGCAATTTACACATTCATCAATATTGCCCTTATTATGGTAGTTTGGCCAGACTGTTTCATTAACACAGTGTAAAGCTCTGCCATAACAAAAGCTACTCTTTAAAAAGACTTACTAACTACTACGATAAAAGCATATTTAACCAATTTTTTCTTGGCAGACTCTGCTGACACTTACGGAGAGCATGACTTGCAAAGTTTTATGTGATTAATCATGCGCAAGGTAATGTGCATGGCAAGCTATGAGCACAAAACACTCAGCACAAAAATGCTTTGGAGGTTACTCTTCTGCTATTAAGAAAGAGAAAATAGTATCAGTGTGAGTAGATTAGAAAGGTACGTAGGAACAAAATGAGCACCCTTTACTCAGTGAACCCTAAAAGAAGTCATATAAACAAGGCACAACAGAGTTAAATGTTACAATGGCCTTTTGGACCACTAACTTGAGGCAGTAACCTAGGATTACATACTTCATTAAATAATCAAAATGCCATACAATAACAAAAGGATTCCTCACCACCACCAAAATAAGAACAAAGTACATTAATAAATGAAGTGGGGGAAAAAAGGCTGGTCTGCAAGAAGCCACTTCTCCTAAATATAACTTTTTTACATATAATAATGCTTCTTTGTACAAGGCAACCCAGCTTAACATAATGCTACATAATTCCGTGAGAACAACAAAATGTGGCGAGTTAGACACTGGTATAGGAGGGAGCCTTCCCTTGCTCTCTACCGAGGCAGGAAACAATTAAAAATCTAATGTCTCAGAAGGGTACATGCCAAAGTCTCCATGGTTAGGCACAGCTTTAGGCTGCATTTCTTTTCTACAATCCATTTTTTTCCATTTCAGAGGTACAGTAACTTCCTAATATAAATGGCAAGGGTGTGTGTGTGTGTGTATATATATATATATATATATATATATATATATATATATATATATATATATACAAAAATCAATGACCATGTCTTCTGATCAAATACATTCAGTGTGCATCTACAAGTAAAATACAGAAAAATCAGGCTTCTTAATTCATGTGTTTTAAACTGACATGCTTAAAATGTGCATTAAATGATTCTACTGTGTTCATGAAATTGTCAAAACTGAATTTTAGCCATTTTTAAAGACATTTACTTACTTTTACATTCAGAAGTTGTAAGTGACCTATCAGCAAGGAAGAATATGTTGCTATTGGGCTGCTGCTTGTATACCTTCTGCAAAAAAAGAAAAGGGAAGGGGTTAAAAATATAAATACACCAAAAAGTAATGCTTTACGGCTTTAACATATAAAGAGGCCACAACTCCAGTTTCTTGAATGGAATGGTCCTCTACTTAAATACTTTTGGATTCTATGCACTATGTTATGGTATATGACCATCTGGTTTTCTCTACAGAATCGAGGCAGTTAAATGATCCAACAATTAGTTGACTATTATAAAAAACACACTTTACCCAAGGAAAGCAATTAATACTGCATGTTTAAATGTGGGCAAATTCCTCAAAAAAAAGTAATTACAGAGATGAATTACTAGAAAATAGAAATTAAAACATAAATCAACTGTATCTGAAGGGTTGAATATTGTAAATGAGATAAAAGACCTGGAAGAGGGATCATTAGAAAAGGGTAGGAGCAAATTACATAAGAGGAAATGGTGGGAACAACACATGAAGAATAATGCCCAAGAGGAAGAGTGAGGTTTAACAGAAGGCAGGAAATGAGTAATTTATGTAATGTTGGACTGATGACAGTTACAAAGAAAGAAATGATATGACACAATGTATGTAAATGGAAAATAATTTTAATATGGTTTGTTTTCTTTTCTATTAATGCATGAGTGCCTATGTTTTGAGTGATATTTTAATAAAGGTGTTAAAACGTTATTACAGAAGTCAGAGCTGACTATAAGCCATCAGCAAGTTATTATCCTGCTCTATATACCCACTACCCCTAATAACTCAGAGTGTGTTGCTCCATCCACAGAAATACTACAATATTGATTTAAAACTTAAACAAAACTGCTTATACACATGCAGGAAAAAAAAATCTTAATGGGGAAAACCACTGTTAAAGACGGTCCTACATGGGACATTTGTGCAAATCAAGTAACACAGTCTGGCAAGTAAGCGGCCATCCCCAAATGTCTAGTCATCATCTGTAAACAAAATATTTCTAGTGTGAACTATAATGGGAGAAATTAATGGAAAACAGGCAACAGGCCAAGGATGACCACTGATATCAGTGATACCTGTAATGGTATAACTGGTTTCTAATGACCTGCAGAACAATATGTACCAGATACAGCAGTATGCGAGACATCGCACACACATCGCCAACCTTGGGACACGTTTGATAGAGGGACTCCTGTATCAAAAGAATGGAGCCTTTAGAAACTGGTACTAATTAGGGGCTGAAGACAATTAACACAAAGATTTACTTACAGCTGTGAAGATCTCTTCACAACAAGCAGGACAGATGATCACAATTAACAAGGATAGGAATGGTGACTTTTATCCTTGTGCTTGGAATACAGCAAACAACTTTGTATCCAGTTATTTTTAATGGCCCTTGTACTTTCTGTGCTTTAATTGCCCAAAAGGGAAAAAGCAGCAGCTTGGGGAGGAGCTGCCCTCTCCCTCATTTTGATCAGACTTTTGTGTGACACAGCAGTCTTAAAAAGCTTTACGAGACTTGGGATAACAGCAGTACTAAATACAGAAAAATACCAGCAGGCATTTTCACTGTACGCTGGTTCCAAACACAGCAGTTGCAGAAAGTGTCCGTCAGTGGTAAAATAAAATTAGGGTGAACTTTAAAAGCAGGGCGGAAATGCAAGAAAAAATAAATATGGTTAAGAAGTAACTGCAGGTTAGAGACTGCCTTCCCTATCAGGGATTGATATCAGAGTATATGCAAAGAGAAAGAAATAGGGGATTCCTAAAAGAAAGACCAGCACTGGTACAGTTTTTAATAGAATCTGGAAGAGAAGCTGCCATTAAAAAAAGAATAATTAGTAGTGCATATAAAATACTGCATGGTAACTATAAGAATCAATCAGAGGAGGCTAGAAAGGATTGGGAAGAGAGACTGGATAAGGAATTCACAAAGAAACAATGGGAGGATATATGTATGTCTCCTAAATATGCAACAAAATCTGCAAGATTTTGGATTTTTGCTTGGAAATGTTTACATAAATAATTTTATACCCCAAGTAGACTCCAGAGAATTTTTCCTCAAGTAGAAAGCAAATATTAGATGTGTGACGGGAACGGAAGAGGTAACTGAACATATTTTCTGGGAGTGCAGTGAGTTGGCATACTTTAAGGATTCCCTGCGGGATGCACAGTCAGAGGTGCTGGGTGGGCAGATTGGTGTGACAAGGGAGATGACTTTTCTCAGCTATAATACAGAATTGGAATTGCCTAGACATGCTAAGGCTTTGCTGTCTCTAATTATGGTGGCTGCCAAAAAGCAGTTACTAGAAAATGGAAATAAACATCTAAACCAACTATATTAGAAGTAGCGAATATAGTAATAGAGATAAAACTAGAATTTAGAGCTTTAGAAAAAGGTAGGAGCAAACTACATAGGAAAAAATGGAAACTGTGGGAACAATACATACTGGGGAGGAATGAGGTTTAAAAAAAGGCAGGACTTAAATGAGCTATGTAATGCTTGAGTGAAAATGATTGGGTAAATTATAAGTGATGTATAATGTTTGCAACTGTGAATGTGTCAATATGGTTTGTGATGTAAAATGCTTGCAACTAGGATTGTGTCAGTGTGGCTTGTTTTCATTTATATAAATGTACAATTATTAAATCACTTATGACATAAGCAAAGATGTTTATTTAAAAAAAGGGGGGGCAGGAATTGAATAATGTAATGTTGCTTAGGTTACATGATATGTAACAACACATGTGAAGCATAATGTTTGTTAATTTTTAAACTTGTTAATACAGTTTGATTACTTTTATATAAAAGTGTCAATGTGCCTGTGTCACAAGCGATAATTCAATAAAAGTCTTTAAAAAAAAAAAAGTAACCAGAATTATTTAAAGCAGCGGTCCCCAACCACCGGGCCACAGACTGGTACCGGGCCGTCAGGTAAGTGAATGCCTGTAGGAGTGTCTTTATGTGTCTGCCTGTGTGAGTGAATGCGTGCATGAAAGCAAAATAATGTATGTATATGTGTGTGTGTGTGTGTGTGTGTGTGTGTGTGTGTGTGTGTGTGTGTGTGTGTGTGTATATATAAGAGTGAGAGCGACGTGTGAATGAATGCAGGTATGAATGAGGAAGTGACTGTGTGAGATCGGGAGAGTGAGAGCGATGTATGAATGAATGCGCAAGTGGGTGCGTGGCGTGTGGGTGACAGGGCAATGTGTGAATGAATGCAGGTATGAATGAGGATGTGACTGAGCGCGTGTTTGATCGTGAGAGAGTAAGAGTGATGTGTGAGTGAATGCAGGTATGAATGAGGGAGTGACTGTGTGAGAGATCAGAAAATAGTGAGAACGATGTGTATGAGTGAATGCGTGCATGAATGCAAAAGAGTGTGTGTGGTATGGACGAAAGGTACACAAACGTCACTGTTGCAGCCTCCAGCGATCAATCACACTCTATATATATACACACACACACACACACACACACACACACACACACCTCAACCTCTTAATAGTGCAAAAAATCTGGACAAAGCCTAACAGAATGTGTGTGTGGGGGGGGGGGGGGGGATAGGGAAATATTTTAAATACTGCTCTTATAACCATGGAAAGTTGCTAGAATAACAGGATTTGTCTTAAGGATATGAGGTCTGAAATACAAATATCTATCATTACTTAATGACTTCAGCCCTCAAATCATCCCAGTGATTTGCCAGAAAATCACAAAGTTTATGAGGATCAGACCAAAACACTGAGGGAAAAATCTGGACATTTTGCGAAAATCTGTACAGTTGAGAGGTATGAATACCTCTCAGCCTCTTACTTAGATCAAAAAATCTGGACAAAGCCAAAAATAATAGAGGGACAAAGGCCCAAAATAGTGACCTTTTTAAGTTCTGCTCTTACAAACTTTGAAAGTTGATAGAAATACAGGTTTTGCATTAGCATGAATTTTCTGAAGGGTATGAAATATGAAACTCAACCATATGTCATTATTTTCTGACTTCAGCCTAAATTATCTGCCAGTGATTTGCCAGAAAACAACAATTTTATTAGAAAAAGACCAAAAATCTGGACATTCTGTGAAAATCTGTACAGTTGAGAGGTATGCTGGACAGAGCCAAATAATGGGGACAGATTTTAAACATTGCTCTTATAAACATATCATCACAGTAAGGTTGCCATTAGGTTTTCTTACCTCTCAACCACAGTAGATCAATGTTATGCTGTTAAGCAGAATGTACACTTTTTTTGGTAATTATTGCCAACCGTCTTTTTATTGTACTTTGGAGGTTTTCTCCCCGGGTCTGGCCGCCTCGTTAAACCAATGTCAAATAAATAAATATCTACTTTATTATGTGTGCCGGGAGATGGCCGGTCCATGGAAAATTGTCTTACACTGACACCAGTCCTTGGTGCAAAAAAGGTTGGAGACCACTGATTTAAAGGGACTAAAAGTACTGCAGAATAGATGGAATCTCACAGAACAAGAACAGGAGCAATTCCAGAGTCCTACATAGAAAATTAGGGACTACCTTAATAATATGCAAGAGTTTAGAAAGATTGCTGTAAAGCAACTGTTTTTTGATAGTAACTCCACAGTACAAAAGTTTTTAGCACAACGGCTCAGGCAACAGAAAGTAGAAATGCTTGTTGCCAAGCTTAGGGATCCTATTGCAAGGAAAATAACCAGAGCTCCTACAGAAGGTAGCACAAATATTATGGAAATTTTATGAAAATTCATATAAAGCAGGGAAATGTGAAAATCAAGAAAAAGTACAAATAGAAATGTTTATGGAAGAATTAAATACATTAGAGGTAGATGAGGCTCAATTACTAACTGGATAGGAGGAGATGAGATAAAAATGGTGAGGTATAACCAACTTACAGGAAAGTCAGCAGGAACAGATGGTATTCCTGTGGAAGTTTGGAAGCTAGTAGGAAAGAAAGTGATAAAGATCTGGAACGTTTTGTTTAACAGTATTTTAAGAGGAGAAAAAGCACCAACATCCTGGAAGAAAGAGGCAGTGGCTGTAATACCTAAAGATGGTAAACACCCATCAGATCCAGCTTCATACAGGTACATTTTGATTCTATGCCTAAAACGGTGAAAAGAATGGCAAAGGTGATGACAGAATTGATTCTGTGGAGGGGATGCACACACTTGACAACATTAACAGAACAACGATGATCCAGACAGAAGCAGAATACCATTGCTGCTGGTGGGTCTTGATGCAAAGAAAGCATATGAGAGAGCAAAGGTTTCATGAGTAGGGCAATGGAGCAATTGCAAATTATAAGGTTGCTTAGAAGAATAAATGAGGGATCGGAGGTGGAAATTAAAGTGGGGGGGGGGGTCCTCTCTGACAAGTTCTGTTTGAGCAGAGGAACCAATCAGTGGTATCCTCTTCCCCCTTTGTTTCAGTTATATTTAGAACCATTGTCAAAGAAAATAAGGGACTCAGATATTCAAGAATATAACCGGTATGGTAATCAAGAAAAGTAGACAATTTGCAGATATTATTTTATGTTCGATAAAACCAGACAAGGACATTTCAGTGTTGTGGAACATTCTGAGACAGGTTCAAGTCTTTTCAGGATATAAAATGAATCAAGATAAAACAAAGGCAATAGCTATAAACTATATACCCACACAAATGGTTCAGCAATACCCATATTTATGGGAACATGATAAAATGAAATGCTTAGGAGTGTAGATTAAAAAGGATTCGGTTACAACAGCTATGGATATATGGGAAGAGACTAAAAATATAATACAAAAACCGAGAAACTGGAAGCTCAGTTTTCTGGATATGGATAGCAAGATACAACAGTGAAAATGTTTTTAGTCCCTTTAGTTTTATACACAGGTCAGACATTTTTATCAACAACAACAGAAGTTATAGATAGCAATTAATAAAGAGTTGAAGGATTTGAACTGGGAGGGGAAGAAAGCAAGAGTCAAGTGGAATAAGGTGAGCCTTCAAATAGAACAAAGTGATTTGGGATTACCTGATTTGAAAGGGTAGTATTCCAGAGCAACACAGTTAAGGCTCCTATATACTGCACAAGCAGAAAGCTATAATTCAATGTGGAAAGGGATGGCGATGAAACAGTGGAAGCTCAAGAAAAAAAGGACAGACTGGGATTCTGGATGCAGATCCTTAAAGAGAGTAACAATAATGATAACCAACCGTACAGAATATTATATTAATAAAGTGTTTGCTTGGGTTTCCATCCATATCATAAAGACATGCGTCTGGAGAGTTTCTCCCCGGGCCTCTGCTGAAAATTGGCTTAGTTCCAAGTCGGGCTTTCCTGGTAAACAAATAAATAAATTAAATTAAACTAAGACAACACGGGAACGGGAATGGACAACGGATATTCTGCTGACAGGAATGACTGCAATTAGGGGTACAGAGAATAGGAAGAAGGGACTGGAATTTACTGGGAAAAATGGTAAAGGAAACAAGGTGTTGGGAGCAAATACTTAGAGGGAGAAAGGTAACAGAATGGGAAGAGGCAACAATTAATTTGGACTACAGGCTACAGATTGCCTTCCCAATCAAGGCTTAATATCAGAGTATAGGCAAAGAAAAATAAATAGGGGGATCCTAAGTGAAAGACCAGCACTGGTACAGTTTTTAGTAGAAACTAGAACAGAAGCTGCTGTTAAAAAAGGTAATTAGTAGAGTGTATAAAATATTACTGATAATTATAGGAAGTAATCAGAGGATGTTATAAAGGAAACAATGGGAGGAGAGATGTATGTCTCCCAAATATACAATGAAGTCATAAACAGGAAGACATAAAAGTCAACAATGAGGACAGAAGTTCAGAACAATACATAACCCGCACAAGTTAAAACAGAATTACAACTACCCTACTTAATTAGATCAAGTGCACATAAGCCTGCATTTTACATGTACTGCCAGATGTCAAAGTTTGGAAAGGGATTAAGTTATTCAAAAGGTAGGATAAACATGGTCTCCTTCCTGTGAGTGGGCATCTAGTCCCCAAGTAGGTCCTTCACAATGGATACTGGTGGTTGATCCTGTGGTCTTTTTAAAAATCAGTGTGTGTATGGAAGGGATGGGCTGCATGCTTACAAGGAAGGTGCTTAAAAGAAAGCTCATATCACTAACATCCATTCAATTCAAGAAGCCAACAGAAAGCAGCATCTATAGACAGTAACGTAACAGTCTTTCTTGACTTGTAAAACCAGAAGTGGCAAAGAATCTGGATGTAGTTCCTTACCATAACCATAGATGACCTCATCTTCTACATTGCAGTATTCTTAACATGAGGGATTCACTGCCAAAGGCAGCTCCAACGTTCGTCCAGTATACAAAAGACTGACAACCGCCACTGTACATGGGATATCACATGTAGGTCAGCAGCTGGTGTAGACCATAAAAGTGACATCCACATGCACCATTCTCAGAAGTGAATGCCCCAGTAAGAACACCAGCCTGAGATAAGCATACATCCAGGGAAAAAGAAAAAAGGGAGAAGGTGGGAAGGATAGAATACTGCAACATTGAAAAAGAGTACATCTACGGCTATGGTAATATTTTACACAACTATCCTATGTTCTCCTATTCTTATGTTGCAATATTCTTAACATGCAGGAGGGTACCAAAGCTCATGAAGAAGAAAAGGAGGGGGAAGGAGAAGAGATGCTTTCTAAAAAGCCATGGAGAATGGCTCTAGCAAAGCCAGCTGCAGATCTGGAGATGCTATCCAGTTTATAAAGTTTAGTGAAGGTAGGAACAGAAGACCAGGTAGCTGCTTCCATGATGGTGTTAGTATCCAAAACTTTGAAAAAAGTATCTGAAGAAGTCACAGCTCTCGTAGAATGAGTTTTAACAGGAGTAGAAAGGCTCTTACCATGAAAATCATAACAAAAGGAAATAGCCTTAGAAATCCAAGTGGAAACAGTCTGCTTGGAAACAGTCTGCTTGGAAACAGTCTGCTTGGAAACAGCCATTCCCAGAGCCCTGGGATGAAAACAAAACTCATCAGATTCCCTGACAGCCTTAGTTTTATCAAAGTAAATTCTGAGTTGTCTATGCACATCCAAGGTGTGTAGAACTCTCTTCACTAGATGATTATTCACAACCTTGGGCATAAAACAAGGGTTAGTACGCAAGGAAACCCTATCCTTATGGAAAACCAGGAAGTGGGGAGACATCAAGCATGCTTGAAGTTCGGACACCCTCTTGGCTGAAGTGATGGCTGATAACCGTCTCCCATGTACAGTGCTGCATGGAAGCTGCAGCTGCAGGTTCAAACTGAGCCATAGTAAGTTTTGCCAAGACAAAACTGAGGTCCCAAGGAGGAGGAACAGGCTTCATGGGAGGTCTGATGTGAAGGACGCCATTAAGGACGCCATTAAGGAAGAGTTTAACCTCCAGTTTAGCGACCAAAGGAGGAGACAAAGGCAGACAAGCAGAAATGGCTGACAGATGAGCTTTCACTAAGGAATAATGAAACAAGAAGCTGCTAGCGTTGCCAATAACTAGTCCCCAAAAACACGATTTAGAAAGTATTTATTAAAAAAACACAAAAAATTCAATAAAGGATAAGCGCTTTCGTCACAATGACTTCATCAGAACAAATAACTGTTGTAAGGATTCTCATTTTATACAGTTGATAAATCATATGACCCAGGCAATTAAATTTAAAAAAAACAGTCATAAGCATTTCATGTGGTGAACTTTACATTGTAAAAAGCTGTAAAAATATAAACCTATATAATGCAAAAATACAAATTGATGTTCTAACTACTTTAAAATTTATACAGTTAAATAATGTAAAACTAAGAGAAAACTGAGGGGTTTTGGTGTCATAGTTTAGGCCCTTATGACATTGATGTAAATTTTGTAGCTGGTTCATGTGTCACTTCAGGTGTTGTCTATCTTGCTAGTTGTAATTCCTGTTCTTGCTATTACATTGGCAAGACGGAAAGAAAATTAAATCGTAGGATATACGAACATTGCTACAGTATTAATAGGAAGGACGAAAAGAACGCCCTATTTAAACACATCCAAGAGAACCCAAAGTTTGGTATACTGGAAGTTGTACAGGTAGATTTCGGAGGGGGGGGGGGATTGGAAAAATAAATTATTGAGGGCTGAAACTAAATGGCAACCAAGGTTAAATGCTGCTGAATATCCAGGGTTAAATGATGCTATCAGCATCAAACCAGAATTAAGGTTTAGGGCTTGTAAATTAGGACACCAAAACCCCTCAGTTTTCTCTTAGTTTTACATTATTTAACTGTATAAATTTTAAAGTAGTTAGAACATCAATTTGTATTTTTGTATTATATAGGTTTATATTTTTACAGCTTTTTACAATCTAAAGTTCTCCACATGAAATGCTTAGGATTGTTTTTTTAAAATTTAATTGCCTGGGTCATATGATTTATCAACTGTATAAAATGAGAATCCTTACAACAGTTATTTGTTCTGATGAAGTCATTGTGATGAAAGCGCTTATCCTTTATTGAATTTTTTGTGTTTTTTTAATAAATACTTTCTAAATCGTGTTTTTGGGGACTAGTTATTGGCAACGCTAGCAGCTTCTTGTTTCATGGTCGTTGCACTGCTTTTGGCACCATCTACTTTTTTTTCACTAAGGAATAAGCCAACCCAGACTAAGCAGTTTACACAAGTGAGATAAAACCAGAGATATATCCACAGAAAGTGGGGCCCATTTTATGAGAAAGACACCAGATGAAAAACCTCTTCCATTTGGATAAGTACGATTTCCTAGTATTGGGTTTTCTGGCATCCTGCAGAACCCTAAGCATGTCCTCTGAAAAGAGATGTCTAAAAGGAATCAGAAGCCCATCACCCACAATGTAGAGTTGACAGGTGTGGGTGTATGAGAGATGCCCTTGTCTTGTGTGAGAAGATCCACCCTGCGAGGTGACTTTGCCCTTGGCTAAATGCAGAAGAAGAATCGATGCTTTCCTGGCCAAAAGGGAGTCACAAGAAAGATTTTTGGTTTGTCCTCCTGAATCTTCAGCAGAACTTGCTGAATAAGAGGGAAGGGGGAAAAGAAAGGGCATCCACCTTCCACATCAGAGGGTCTGGAACTCTGGCACAAAATTTTAGAAGTTGTCTGTTCAAAGGGGAGGCAAACAGATCTACTTGAGGAATACCCCACTGGTGGAGAATGTCCAGAAATGCATCCCTGTGACGCATCCATTCATGGGATTGAGTCATAGGCCTACTCAAAGTTTCTGCCAATACATTCTGATTGGAGGAAATGTACACTGCCTGAAGGGTGACCTAGTACTGAGTTTCCCGTTCCCATGCCATGAGGGCCATCCTGCACAGAAGGTATGATTTTGTAACCCCCATTTGTTTACATACAAAAGAACTGTGGTGGTGTCTGTAAACAGTTTTAGATGGCCTGGACAGAAAAGAGTGAAAGGTCTGTAAAGCAGCAGCAGGGGCTCTCATCTCTTTTATGTTTACGTGCTCCTTCCTTTGAGAAGGGGACCAAAGGCCTTGAACTCTCCAGGATGCAAAGGCTGTCCCCCAACCCATGTCTGAGGCATCTGTGAACAATTCCTGAATTAGAAGAGGAGGATGCAGAGGAAGGCCTCTGTTAAAGGAAATCTGCTGAATCCACCAACGAAGTTCCCTCTTCAGACAAGGAAGAAGAGAGACAACAAAGCCCAGTGGGTGCACATTTTGGCTCCAAACTGACCAGAGTTACCAACTGAAATTTCCTCATGTGAAGTTTAGCCAGAGGTAACACGAGGCTGGTGGATGGTATGAACCCTAGAAGGCGGAGAAACTCCCTGGCTACAAGAGACTACAGAGGAAGAAGGTCTTGGAAGAATTTGGTTAGAGACTGAATTTTCTGATGGGCAGGAAGGCCAATATTCAGTCTGTCTGGATCTGCACCCCAGAAGACGTGGTCTTGTCAAGGGGCAAGGAAAGATTTTTGGAAGTTTGTTGAGAAACCCACTCTTTGTAGAAGGGAAATAGTGAAACGGAGATTCTGTTGCAAAGTCTCTGAAAGGAGTGCCTGGCGCAGGAGATCGTGCAACCACAAGAGCCAAGCATTTTGTTAATACCCTTAGTGCTGTAGAGAGACCAAAGGGCAAAGCAAAGAACTGAAAATGTGATGAAACAGAAAACCGCAAATATTATCTGAAAAGAGGGTTAATGGGAATGCGAAGGGAAGCATGTCCAGTGAGACCATAAAAGCTTGTGGAAGGATGTGGGGAAACAAGGTAGGCAGAGAAAGCATGCGGAAGGGTTGGGACTTTTAGGAAGATGTTGAGGTGTGACAGATCCAGAATGGGTCTCCAAGAGCTATCTTTTCTGGGAACCAAAAACCTCCTGGAGTAGAAACGTTATCCTCGTTGGTGCAGTGGAACTTCTTGAATAGTTCCATGGGATTTCCATACCTGCAGCACCTCTGGAAAAATATTGTAGTTGCTCTCAAGGTGGTTGAGGAATACCCATGAAAAATGGAAGAGTTTCCAACACCATATAATACCTGGGTCTGTATTATAAGTTTGAAAACTTCGAATCTCATATGATCGACATCATATGAGTGAAGTTTTCAAACATTTCAATGGAGATCGCCGTGGGGAATATTTCCCTTCACTTCAATGTAGTGCGATCTCTGAGTTGGTATATTTAAGTAGTGGGTGGGGTGCAGGGGGGCTTGTCCCCCTGCAGAGAGCATTCAGGTAGATTTTTTTAATTTTGTTTATATTTTATGTTCGATGTTTGAAACCTTCGTTCATATGGAGTCAATCATATGAGATTCGAAGTTTTCAGACTTTGAACATATAATATAGACCCCATAATACCCTTTGTGCATAATGGAAACGACCCTTGAATCTTGAGTAATTTGGTCCCATACTGGAAGGGACAGGGCAAGACGCAGAGAGAGAGAGATCAGAACGTGACTGAGAAAAGGTTTGTAGTCACAGACTAGCTGTTTTTGAGCAGAAGCAAGCTGAAAGGATTTGAAAGCAGGTTTCCTAATACCCTGTTTACTCCTGGAAGGAGGAGTGCAAGATTGTTTCCTAACAAAAGGAGTTTTAGCTGGGTAATTTCTTTGGAATTTAGGAACCAGACACACAAAGATGTGTTTTAGGTCCTGTAATTCTTTAACCTTCTCCTGCAAGAACTTGAACAAGTCTTCTGCTGCAGCCCCAAACAAAACCTCATCATAGGTTCATACTAGGCTATCTGCCCTAGGGCATTTATAAGCCTAGCCAGAATGTGTTTGGCTTTCGCCACCCATTTTAAATTAATTTTGCTATGCCCTTTTTTTGAGGTTAGTATACTGTGCCTCTGTCTAACAGTGACACAGAATTCATACCCGGGGTAAACCTACGATCTCCCATCCACTCATCAAGATTCCTGTTGAAGAGAGTCAATGAGGGACTCTGCCTAACCTGGACTGGGATTTTATTCCAGAGTGAAGGGAGCCTCTGGGTTATGAATCTGTCCCTCCAGCATGTCCTATTTATTTCAGTACTGAGGTTCAAGTCTCCCCAAAAGGGGCATTGTACTCAATTATGGGCCTGATGAGGGATGAGTAAAGAGGCACGATGACCTCCCCTGATCTAGATGTGAATCCCTTCATGATTAGGTGGGCTATATAAAATGTTTTTCTAACCACTTTGGCCACGTGGTTGTCAAATGAGAGATTGCTATCAACTTGGGTCCCCAGGTCCCTAATTACTTCTTCTGTACTTAATGGATTACCACCTATGTGATAATTTGTGGGCACTTTGTTTTTGCCAAAGGGAATGACTATACACTTTTTGGTGTTTAGCTTGAGGCCATGGCTCTGGCACCAGTTGTCTGCTTCTATGAGGCCCTTTTGGAGGATGCTTGTGTCGGCTGGAGAGTCGATTATGGCGCCCAGTTTGCAGTCATCTGCGAACTTGGTCAGCCACAGTCCTTCTGTGTTGGCCTGTACCTCCGAGAAATATATACTGAACAAGAGAGGTCCCAGGACTGAGCCTTGTGGGGCGCCACTTGTAACTGGTTTGGAGTCTGACATGGCTCCAGCAATTCTAACCATGTGGGTTCTGTCCTTGAGCCAGTTTGCAACCCATCTAGTGACATAGGGGTTTATATTTAAGCTGGTGAGCTTATCTATAATGCCCGAGTGGGGTATTGTATCGAAGGCTTTTGCGAGGTCCAGGTAGGCTGTGTGGACCACCTTCCCCTCGTCAATGGCCTTGGTGACTGTTTCAAAGAAATCAACCAGGTTTAAGAGGCAGGATCTGCCCTTAACAAAGCCGAACTGGGTAGGATCCAGTGTCTGTAGGCCCCCAATATCTTTATTTATGAGGTCCATGATTATCCTTTCCATAGCTTTGCAGACCAAGCTAGTCAGGCTTATGGGGCGATAGCTTCCAGGATCCGTTGAGGCACCACCTTTGTGGAGAGGGACCACAGTTGCTGTACGCCACTCTTTGGGTACATATCCTGTAGTAAGGCTGAGATTGAACAGTAGTTTTATGTTTGGGTTTAGCTCTTCTTGGAGTTCATGTAGGATGCAGCCTGGGACACCGTCTGGTCCCATTGATGCTGTGTTTTCATCTAAGGCAGCATCCAGTAATTTAGCATTAAACTCATCTGGAAGTGACTGAAGCCTCAACCAGGAGCATCTCCACAAAACAGAGCTAGATGCAGCTGCCCTGGCAGATGTTGCAGCTGCATCATAGCTGCATTTAAATGGAGTAGCGTGCCACCTGGGATGAAAGTGATGAAAGCTGTAACAACTTCCCTGCTCAGGAAGGTCATAAAGAAGCTGAATAGCCTGTGAAAGGAGAGCCAAAGCATACTTGTTCATATGGGTTTGGTAACCGATAGCACAGAAAGCTAGGATGGCCGAGGTATAAACCTTTTTTTCCAATCTTTCTATGGTCTTGCTCTCTTTATCTGAAGGGAGAAGAGAAGTGGATGGCAAGAGTCTAGAAGGTTTATCAGCAGCCAAAGAAACAGTCGCTGGATCTGCTGATGGACATCTGTAAAGAAATCTGCAGTCCTCTAGAATTTTACACAACCTATCTAGCCCTTTGGGGTCGAGGGGCTGAGATTCTGTAACCTCTGATGCAAAAGAAAAGCTGGTAAACCCGGAGGCACAGCAGAAAGAGATGGTGGAGAAGGAGAGGGAGAATCCATTTGAAGCAAGTCATAGTACCTTTTCTGCACCTCAGAAACCTGACCGCAGCAATCCCACTTAAACTCCCTCATTCTGGCAATAGTCTCCCCAAAGGTGATATCTTCACCAAGAGACTCTGTCACTGGACTCTTCCTCAGGAAGACATACTCCAAGGGGGGGGGGGGGGTAATCTGAGAAAAACAGGCCAAGGATTCATACTCTGAGGAATCCTCCTCCTCAGAAGAATCCTGCATTCTGATCCTTTTCTGTGGTGAAGTTAGAGGTCTAGGAAGGAAATCTCCTGAGTGAAGTTCAACAGCCATAAAGGCATTGGACAAACTTTGTGTGAAAGCTTGCCAATCAGCAGCTGGGTCCTGAGGAGCAGAAACAGGTTTTGTTTTTTACTTCTTTTTAAGAGGAACATCAGCCCTGTGAAAGACGGAGGGACCAGACATAGGCTTACATTCAATGACATTCATCAGTACATTGTCCCTTATTAAAATCTGAGGAATACCTTGAGGGCCTTCTGAAATGATGAGCCTCAGTTCCCATGTTTGTCTGAAGTGGATATCTGCAAAGCTTTTGAAGATGTGCTGATGACAAAATCTCTTGTGGCACCTGAATTGGTACTTGCCTTAGAATCCAAGCTGAAAACCAGACGGGTCTCTGGGTCTTAATCGAGAGAGATGTCTAGAAGGAAAGGCACAACTGAAACTTCAGCCCTAATTTTCTTAGCCTTCTTCATAGCAGGCTCAGCAGAAGACAACATACCCACCATAACATCTCGCACTAATTTTTTCAGTCTCTGATTCTCAAGAGAGAAAAGGTGGCTATGTAGGGTCTTCGGAACGAAAGCTTTACAGATATGGCAAGACTTACGGTTGTAGTTGGGCCCTAAGTAGAAGAGACACTGACTGTGACCGTCTATTTGGATACTGAAACATAAGAAGAAAAGATAATCATCAAACTGCCTTACATTTATGTATTTTAAAAACACTTAAAAATGGGATGATTGACAGCTTTGTGGGGTCATAGGTATATGCCATTGACCACTGGGGCCTTTATAAGCCTAGCCATGCAATCCAACACACTGTGTCCCTATATACCATGGGTGTGCATTAGGAGAAGGGTATATTAGTTAGGAAGTTTCTAAAAGTAATGTGAGGGGGATGTTAGGTTGGGCATTAGTGTCTACCTGTGTCTATCAGACACAAGGGGGACATATGCAGGGTGAATTTTCGCTTGCCCATCCATTGGTCAAGGCTACAGGGCTAGGACGGACTCTGCTTCAGGAGCACTGGGATGCTCTGAAACACTTCTCTGTCTCGCCATGTCTTATTTACATCACAAACAAAATTTAAATCCTTGTATCTAGTGGTTCTGATGCTGTTCATTTTGCAGATGTGCAAACAGTCCATCAGAGGTGGATCAGAGGATACCATGTATGCCACACATAAATTGTCTCCTATAGGTTACTGAGAGACTGGGTACCGAGAACAGGCTTTACAGCGATCTATATAGGAAAAAGTGTTTAAACCCTGGATTCTCTTGATAAGGAACCTTTGTGAGCATTGCAACTGTTGCATATGTCTGGTCAAGTGCATGCTGAAGGGGGAATTATACTCAATGATAGGTCTGATAAGGGAAGAAGAAAGCTGCACTATGACCTCCTTGGACTTGGATGCCATGCCCTTACAAGTTGGGTGACACAGAACAATTTTTACTACACTGTCCATATGTAGGTCAGAGGCCAGATTATTGCCAACATATGTTTCCAGCTCCCTGACTACAGATTCAACTCTTAGGGGTGTCTTATTGATGGACTAATTAGCTTTAGTGTCAGTTTTCCCAAAGGCAGAAGAATGCATTTCTTGGCAGTAAGATCGAGCCAATTAATTTTGCACTAGTCATCTGTCTATGTTAAACCCTCCTGTAAGACACTTGTGTCAGCGATATTGAAGTGCATTAACCCACCAGTTAGTTCGCGCTGGAATGGGCATGGCCTGTTTGACAAGGCGGCGGGCAGAGTTTCAATACGTAAATACACCATGATTGACACGGAATCCACCATCCTAGTCGAAATTATCACTTTCTCCTTTTTCAGGGGGGCAAGCCCCCCTGCACCCTCCATGTGGGGGCACTGCACCCCCCCACTGAACAAGTGTTGTGCAACGGTGCTGGTACTGCAAACAATTTCAGCTGTTAATAACAGCATCGTTTAGAGAAACAGTTTTGTGGTGTGAACTCTGCCCGACTGACTGACTGAAATGTGATGTACAACAGGCATTTTAGTTTTATGCCCCCTAGTAAAACATTTCTTTTTTGGTAGTGAATGTCTACAATAAAACATTGGTTTGCTTTCGGCACAGATGCTCCTAGTAAAACATTTCTTTTTTGGTAGTGAATGTCTACAATAAAACATTGGGTTGCTTTCGGCACAGATGCTGAATATTAATTGCACTGCAATGTGTCAGGCAGGGCTTGCTACTGCGCATCTGGTGGGTTAATACACTTCAATATCACCCTTGTGTCATGGGAGGAATCTATGATAGCTTCAAATTTGTAGTCAGCTGTGAACTTGGTCAGTGATAGGACCTTTACCTCTAAGAAGTAGATGCCAAATAGCAACCCCAGGCACAGAACCCTGAAGTAATCTTCTGGTGAGGTGGTGGTGATCACCAATTGTGACTTCCTGGGTCCTGTCAGTGAGCCAGCTAGCAATCCAGAGAGTTATGTAGGGATACAGCCCCCAGTTCAGTGAGGTTGTCAACTACATGAGAGTGGGATATCTTGGCTAGGTCCAGGTAGGCGGTATGTACTATTTTCTCCTTAATCATTACCTTGGTGACATTCCCCAAGTAGGTTTAGTAGACATGACCTTTCCTTGACAGAGCCAAACTGGGTTGGGTCCACTGTCTGAAGGGTGTCTATGTCTTTGTTGCTCATTTCTATGACCATTCGTTCCATGGCCTTGCAAATTACACTCAGACTAACAGATCTGTAGTTTCCAGGGTCAGTTGATGGTCCTCCCTTGTGAAGTGGGATAACTGTTGCAGTCATCCATTCTTGTGGTACAAAGCATGTTTTGAGGCTGTAGTTGAAAAGTGACTGAAATGATTGTGATAGATCATGAGTCAAGACATTTAAGAGTCATTCCTGGATACTGTCATGGCCTATTCAGTCTGTGTTTTTGGCATTAGGGAATGCTGCCAGGACCTGCTTCTTGTTAATAGCTGGGGGGTGGGTTATGCTTGTAGGTATTTCATGGGAGGGAGTGGGGGGTGAAGTCTGAGCTGAATTTGTCAGCCAGCAAATTCACTATGTTGCTCTGCTCAATGAAGGTGGCACCACCAAGCACCAGTCTGGCACACTGTGTGCTGTCTTTGATGTTTTGGACACAGCTGTAGAAGGCCTTGGGGTTGCCTTTAGCCTGTGATGCTATCTCGACCTCATAATTGGCCTTGATGGATATAATTAGTCCACTTAAACCCCTGCATAGTTTAATTAGGTGAGCTCCTACCATTATGGGGGTTGTTCTTCCCGATTTTTAGACATGGCTTTTTTTCTTTCCGTTATATATCTTGTTATGGTTAGGATTCCAGCAATGTGGTTTGTTTTTAGGGTCCATTTTGGGCTTACATCTAGTAGGTACAGTAGCCTCTATATAGCCATTTACACAGTTACCATGGTCTCCATTAACAAATACGCACAGATTGCTGTGAATTCAGGACTGGAAGGGGCAATGAATTTTGACAAACTATTGCTTAATAGGATATAGTTTGCTTTGGAATAATTCATAACTGTTACAGGGTTTGCTGGGGTCACTGAGTTGGAAAATAGGCAAACAATATACACTTTGTCATATTACTTAACTAGATGAGCTAAGGGACCATCAGAAGGATAGAATAAAGATAAGGATAAAGGAAAAAGGATACAAGAGATTACAATAAAAAGAATCAAAATAATGCAAATTTCCACGGAACTTATAAGAGCATAGGTAAACCGAATGCAAGATATTTTACTATTTCATCAATCTTGGTACAGAAAGAATGGTAGAGGGCTTGTATTTCCACTCAGTTAACAACAGCCTCTTGTGATCATATTGCTAAGAAAATATAATTATATTTTCATTTAAAAAATCATGTTGGCTTACAAAAAAAAAAAAAAAAAACAGCAAAATATCTGAACTTACAACTACCCATTTTTTGGAATATTAATTACAATATCTTGGCTGTTCTAACTCACCACCCATGAACCTGGGTACAATAACAATGGATAATATCTGCATTCTGTAACCCACAAAATCAAGAAATATAAACACATCAGGTATAACCTGTTCTAAATACAATGAATTGCTATAAGGATTTCTTGTGAAAAGGATGCATCCCCAAGACAATTATACTGACATCCCAAGAAAACTGTACTGCTCATCTAAGACAAACAGTGAATCCAAATTCACACTTGCATCCTGATAAAATGCAGGCAGCCATTTGCTTACTCCTATTTTCATTTAGAATTACTATATTCTGCTTTTATTTTGTATTAACGTTTTAATTAAGAAAAATTATATGTGCCTGCATAATAATCAACTGGGTAAATTCAACACTGAAGTTATAATTTTAATTAAAATTTGCAGTAAAGTTTACAAAGTAGATTTATTTTAGTTCATTAAATGACCAGTTAAAGTTGAACTATATCAAATGACCTGTTAGGATCTGGACTACTTGAAGTACAGAAAGATCCAATGATGCTGTCAATATAAAGTTTATCAAAAGAAATACGGTCCTCTTCCAAATTTTACGACCAATTAGCAGTATAGTACTATTAAGTTTTATCTCTGGTTATATTTCCAGTGGTCTCAACCCATAGCAAATTCCTAGTCCATTTCAATATTATACCTGTACTACATTTCAAATAACTGTTAAATCACAACAGCTGTTTCATATTTTATTAAACACAGGAAAGTAAACTCTTGAGAAAAACTTTTACCAAATGTCCCATTATATCCCACAGAAATTTTGCAAGAGTATATCCCTGGGTACATCTTAAACTCTGAAGCTATTTTTTTTTTGGGGGGGGGGCACCCAAGAAGCAATTGTGTTTGTGATCTACTCTGGAACCCATTAAAGAGTCTGAAAAGTATCATCGCTATTCTTTAATTGCTTATAAATATTTACATAACAAAGAAACATGCTTGACTTGTGGTTGCAAAGTTTAGTTTTATTAGTTGCACACCTGGCATTTCACCCTCATATGTATAGGTCAACAGATTCCTAATTATCAGATGAGAAGATTTCTGCTGCTTAACTGTTGATGGAATAATTATTCTGCTTGCAAAAATATGTTCATTCATTCTCCAGGGTTTCCGGGGAACCAAAGCCTAAACCTGCTTTCAGTGGGAAGAAATAATCTTGAATTGGACCCAAACCCATCACAGGATACACCCACTGACTGTCGCATAGTATATAAACCTTCAGGCAATTTAGAGGATCACCAATTCACCTACTGCATGTCTTTGAGATATGCATGAACTGATGCACCCAGCAGAAAAAAAAAAAAAAAAAACAGATACAGAGAGGATGTGCAACTAATACCCCTGACGACCTGACATCATGGAAGAGGAGACAGCAACCGACGCAGGACCCAAGACTTTGTTATTCAGGCCAACTGAGGGCAACCTGCCAGCAAATTACCCAAATGTAATGACTGCAACAGTGAAACACGAAGATAATCAAACAAAAAGTTGAAAGACAGTGAATGGAGTGGATAGAAAACTTGTTAGCTATTCTGGCTTTTCAGTATTTTAGGACCAGATTAATAGAATGCCGCTGATGCCATGAATTGGGAGAAATTGTCAAAGTTTTCAATGGTAAATGGACAAAAAAGCTTTGACAATACTAACAAATAATATAGCTGTATGATTGCATTCATTCATTTTGCTGTATATTTATTTATAATATATATTAAAAGTGAAGAAGATGAGGGCTACGGTGCTGTTAAACCTCTTCGCAATTCATGTGCCAACAATGTTTCACTTGTTATTGAATCACAAATTTTTGGTAATATTAACACCATAAGTCTAACACCCCCACTATCCCTGTACCTCTGACAATGAAAAATATTACACCCCTCAAAAATGCTCAATATCAGAGTGATACTCTGATGGACATCCAAAAAATTCTGATAGTGACCATTTACATTTTTCAGTGTCTCTTACAAGACTATTCTTCCCAACCAATTACTTACGTGCAGGCCATTCCTAGTAGAAATGTGGGTTCTACAAAATCCCACAGAGTGACTGATGAAGGTAACTGATGAAGTCCCAGCTCCTTAACTTTGCAGTCTTAATCATATACAGTGGACATAAAAAGTTTACAGACCCCTGTTAAAATGCCAGGTTTTTGAGATATAAAAAATGAGACAATAAATCATTTCAAAACTTCCCCCCCCCTTTAATGTGACCTATAACCTGTACAATTCAACTGAAAAACTAATCTGTTGGGGAAAAAATATAAAAAATAAAAAAGTACAATAAGCTGGTTGCATAAGTGTGCACACCCTTAAACGAATACTTTGTTGAAGTACCTTTTGATTTAATTATACACCTACCCAAGAAGACCGAATGGTGCATCAGCATGACACATCTTGACTTGGCAACATCTGCCCACTCTTCCTTGCAAAAGCACTCCAAATCTGCCATTGTGAGGACATCTCGTGCACAGCACTCTTCAGGTCACCCCACAAATTTTCTATTGGATTTAGGTCTGGGCTCTGCCTGGGCCATTCTAAAACTTTAATTTTCTTCTGGCGAAGCCATTCTTTTGTTGATTTGGATGTATGCTTGGGTCACTGTCATGTTGAAAGGTGAAATTCCTCTTCTTTATCTTCATCTTTCTAGCAGACGCCTGAAGGTTTTGGGCCAAAAAGTGACTGGTATTTGGAAATGTTCATAATTCCCTCCACCTTGACTAAAGCCCCAGTTCCAGCTGAAGAAAAACTCCAAAGCATGATACTGCCACCACCATGCCTCACCATGGTACCATGGTCATGGTGTTCTTTTGGTGATGCAAAGTGATGTTTTTTGCGCCAAATGTACCTTTTGGAATTGTAGCCAAAAAGTTCAGCCTTGGTCTCATCAGACCAGAACACATTTTCCCACATGCTTTTGGGAGACTGTGTATTGATTTGCAAATTTTAGCCAGGCCTGGATGTTTTTCTGTGTAGGAAAAGACTTCCGTCTTGCAACCCTACCCCATAGCCCAGACACATGGAGAATATGGGAGATTGTTGTCACATGTAGTACACAACCAGTACTTGCCAGAAACTCCTGCAGCTCTTTCAGTGTTGTTGTAGGTCTCTTGGCAGCCTCCCTGACCAGTGTTTGCCTTGTCTTTTCATTAATTTTGGAGAGATATCCAGTTCTTTGCAACATCACTGTTGTCCCATATTTTCCACACTTTTTGATGGCCATCTTCACTGTGTTCCATGGTATATCCAATACTGTGGAAATTTTTTTGTACCCTTCTCCTGACAGATCCCTCTGATGCTTTGTAAGCTCTCTTGTGAACCATGGCTTTTGCTGTAGCAGGCAACTGAGTAAATGTCAGGAAAATCCTACTAGCACAGCTGAACTTTATTTGGGGTGAATCAGCCTCTTTAATTGATGGCAGGTGCCTACCCAAAAAAATAGAATTCTGTAATTAAATCAAAGAGTGCATCAACAAAGTATTAGTTTAAGGGTGTGCACACTTCTACAACCAGCTTACTGTATGTTTGTTTTTTTTTTCCCCTAACAGACTTCTTTGTTTTTCAATTGAATCGTACAGGTTATAGGTCACATTAAAAGTGGGAAAAGTTTTGAAATGATTTATTGTGGTCTCATTTTTTTACGTCACAAAAACCTGGCATTTTAACAGGGGTATGTAAACTTTTTATAGCCACTGTATCTGTTTACCGTTTTTTTTTAATGTATGGCCCATTATGAAGCACCTCAATGCAAAAATTCTGAAAATGTTACTTTTACTCCTCCTTCTGACACAAAAGTGAAAAGATCCTGTGTGTTGCTTGTCACTAAAAGAAAATCAGTGAATACAGTATCATATGTCCCTGTATGAATTATCTGTTCAAATGTATTACTATTTCTACTTGATTTTCAAATTATCCTACTGATGAAACATGTTAATATTAAATAAAGAAACATCATACTTAAATTGATCAAAATATTCCAGCTGTAAATATATGCTCAGCTTGGTATCAATGATTGAAATGACTAAGGTAATCTTTACTCATATCAGAAAACTGAAAGAGAAAAATCTGAATGCAACATGTAAATAAACAATAAAGTGATCACCTAGCCAATAAATAATGTACATGCCAAAAAAACACTATACAGACATTACTGTAATCGAAGTAAGTGGACATGAGGACTGCTGCTACAAATAAAATTAAATGCTTAAGTTTCAAGGAGTCAGACAACTTACCTGGTGGATTTCTACACAAACTCTCAAGGAAAATCTAAATAAAATGCTGGTACAGGAACACACCATAACTATGGCTATAGGCTGCAGTAGTGCCAATTCACATAGGATGGGAGGTCATTCATATCAGAACAAAACAATTTCAGACCTATCAGTCTGACCTGCTTTCAATGTAAGAATCACAGATGTGTTCATACGAGAAGAGACTTACTCAACATGACACTGAGAACTCACTTCATAAATAAATTGGTGTTTGTGGATAAGGTATGAAATCTGAATTATTTTGGATGACAGACTGACAATTCATAGTTGTATGGGTTTATTAAGGACACTGGGAACCCACTTTATAAAGGTATGGGTTTATCAAGGACACAGCTTGCATTCTAAATTTTGTGACATTATCTGGAAAATGTAGCACTACTAAATACTGTTCACCATAACCTTGCTGTGGCATTTGACACCATCTCATAGAAGGGAATAATTAGCAAATTAATAGCATTAAATCTCAATTTTATATGCAATTTGAAGGGTAAAACACTGGCTAAGCAACAGAACACAATGTATTGAGTTTATCTGCCTGTCGCTAAAGGTGCTATCAGTGGTGTCATAAAGGGCTCTGTACACAGAACACTTTTTTTTTAGTCTTGTATACAAGAGAGGGAAATGGCCTATGGATTACCAAACAAGTCAATGACTGCAAACTGGGTAATAACTGCTTCAACAAAAATGCTGAAGTTCTCCAAGGTGGTCTACAAAAAATACATACCTGGTGCAGTATTAATGATCTCACGTTTAATATCAGTAAACGCATCATCAAAAGACTTGGTGAAAAGGACAAAATAAATGGTCAGAGCATAAAAAAATGACACCATCATTTAAGATCTAGGGACATTTGTAGCAAGCAATTTAAATGTTGATCAGTGTATATCAACTAAAGGCAGAAATGCATATTTGTATCCATTGTAATAAAAGGCATGTATAGCCATTCCATGAAAGTCATGGTACCAGTTGCAATCTCAATTATCCAGTCCATTATTACACAGAATACAATACAATACTGCATTTTGTGGTTTTTGAGCAAGTCATCTGAAAAAAATAAATAAATAAAAAGACACAATGATCATTTAATAGAAAACCAGAGAGTTAGAAAATAAACTGAGAAAGCCTTCAGAAAATGTAAATACATTCTGTTTCGTAGAGTACACCTGCAGGCAACCTTTACCTGCTGTACAAGGGAGTGTTTGATTCAGTTCTATTTGAAACCCTATGCCTGAAAAGCACCACTGGGGGAGCTCACATTAGATTAGGAAACATATCCCCAAAATAACTGTCAGTAACACAAAAAAGGGCAGATACATTATAGAAGGCCTTCAAATATTATGGAACAAGCTTTACCTCACTATCAGGGAAAGTCATGCACTTCCTTCAAATATAATCTTGATAAATGTATGAGAAAAAAACTATCATTGTGGTGTCTTAGTAATACAGCTTCTTGAAGGACAGTAGGTTGTAAACTTGACAATAAAACCTAGAACTATCAGCCTATATAACTCCCTTAGCGATGACCTGAAATGTATCCAATGCTAAATGAAAAGTAAAATAATCAGACTCCAAACTGCCAAGACAGTAAGCCATAATCCAAGCCACCTTAAAGAGCTACACTATCTGGGCCTAAAACCCACCACCCTTCTATCATCATCTTTTTCTTTCAGCTGTTCCCATTAGGGGTCGCCACAGAGGATCATCTGTTTCCATTTCTTCCCGTCCTCTGCATCTTGCTCTGTCACACCAACCGCCTGCATTGTCCTCTATCACCGCATCCATAAACCTCATCTTAGGCCTTCCCTCTTTTCCTCTAACCTGGCAGCTGCACCCTTAGCATTCCTTTCCCAATATACCCAGCATCCCTCCTCAGCACGTCAAACCAACACAATCTGGCCTCTCTGGCTTTGTCTCCAAACTGTCCAACCTGAGCCGACTCTCTAATATACTCATTCCTAACCTTGTCCATCCTCATCACACCCAGTGCAAATCTTAACATCTTTAACTCTGCCACATCCAGCTCAAACTCCTGCCTTTTTGTCAGTGCCACCGTCTCCAACCCATATAACATAGCTGGTCTCACTACCCTCTTGCAGACCTTCCCTTTCACTCTGACTGGTACCAGTCTGTCACAAATCACTCATGACACTTTTCTCCACCCACTCCATCCTGTCTGTACTCTCTTTTTCACCTCTCTTCCACACTCACCATTACTCTGAGCTGCTGAACCCAAATATTTAAACTCATCCACCTTCGCCAGCTCTACTCCCTGCATCCTCAACATTCCTCTATTCTCCCTCTCATTCACACACATACATTCTTAGTCTTGCTGACCTTCATTCCTCTCCTCTCTAAAGCATATCTCCATCTCTCCAGGGTCTCCTCAACCTGGTCCCTACTCTCACTACAGATCACAATATCATCTGCAAACACCACAGTCCACAGGGCCTCCTATCTGATCTCATCTGTCAACCTGTCCATCACCATTGCAAAAAACCCGCCATCTTTTTATAGTGGTGACAAACTGGTGTTTGTGGATGAGGTGAGAAATCTCAATTTTTGTCTTGGATGACAGACTGACAATTAGGGATAAAGTAACAACAGCCATCGAATTGTCACTTTTTCCACCCAAGAAACACAGCTTGTACTGCCTTCTCGCTCCACGAACCCTTATTTGGTTGTGCATACCCTCATCTCTTCCCAACTTCATTGAATAATGGTTTCCTAACTCAGAACCTTACTGAACACAAATGGTGAAGAATTTCAGTCTGATTACTTAAGGGTAGTCAAAGTTGTCTTTACATCACAACAGCTCTGCAGAAAAGTACAGTTTTGTACCTACCATAAATGTAGATGTTCGAGGATCCACATTGCTGCAGTCCTAACTATTGGGTAGTCCGCTGTCCAGTCGGCCCGAATACCAAAGTATATGGCTGACGTCGGTCAGGGCGCATTAGACTGACGTCAGTACGTCAGGGTACTAATGCGCATGACCGACGTCATATCCTCAGTCTTTTCTTGCCCCAGATGTCAGAAGACCCTGAAAAGATAAGGCCAAAAACCAAAAACTCCCAACATATCTGCACCAAAATATATATATATACAAAATATACAAAATTAGCAGAATATAACCTCACCTACACAACCACCCCTAAACACAGAGGGGAAGGAGGGAGGGTAAATTGGACTGCAGCAATGTGGATCCTCGAACATCTACATTTATGGTAGGTACAAAACTGTACTATGTTCTTCATTCCACATTGCTGCAGTCCTAACTATTGGGTAGAATCCCAAAGCAGAGGTAAGGGAGGCTGGCAAATCATAAGGAAGCAGGAGCTGATAACATGCCTTGCAAAATAGCTGTGGCAAAACCAGCCCTAGACTTAGAGTAGAGAGGAAGGTGGTAATGCTTAGAGAAAGTATGCACTGAACTCCAAGTAGCTGCCTCCAAAATATCCTTAGTTGCCACCCGACCTAATAAAGCTGTTGAAGTGGCAGTAGCCCTAGTGGAATGAGGCCTAATCCCAGCTGGAATCTCCTTGCCATGATGGGAATAACAAAATGCAATGCAAAACCCAATCCACCTAGAAATAGTTTGTTTTGACACAGGCTTGCCCTGAGAACTCAAAGCAAAAGAAACAAACAACTGCTGAGACTGCCTAAAATCCTTAGTCCTGCTCAAATAATAACGCAATTGCCTGTGTACATCTAAAGTGTGCAAAATCTTTTCCCCTTTATTTTGGGGATCTGCATAAAACGTAGGCAAATGAATAGTTTGGTTTAAAGCCACACTAGAAACCACTTTAGGCATAAAGGAAGGATTAGTGCGTAATGATACCCTATCCTTATGAAAAATCAAAAAAAGGCTCAACCGCCATAAGGGCCTGTAACTCAGAAACCCTTCTTGCAGAAGTAATGGCCAACAAAAAGCAGTCTTCCATGACAAGTATTTCAGTTCAGCAGTAGCTGCAGGCTCAAAAGGTTGTAGAGTAAGTTTCTCCAACACAAAATTGAGATCCCAAGCAGGAGTAGGAGCTCTACGTGGGGGTCTTATATTCTTTGCCCCTCTAAGAAATTGCTTGAACAAAGGATGTGAAAACAATGGTGGGTCACAATCATAGTGAGCTGAAATTGCTGCAGCATGAATCTTAATGGAAGAGAAAGACAAACCTTTGTCCAATAACTCAGTAAGATATTGAAGAGCCACACTCAAATTAGGCTCTGAAATCTCCAAATTCTTTGCTGCAGTCCAAAATAAAAATCTCTTCCATTTTTCATGTACACTTTCCTTGTACTAGGTCTTCTGGCTTCCATAATCACATTTAAAACTTGTTGAGGAAGTTGAGACCTGCTGTCTTTCAAAACAGAATATGCCAGGCTGTTAGATGAAGAGAGTGAAGCTTGACATTGAGCAGACGACCGTCCTTCTGAGACAACAGATGTGGAATCAAGGGTAAAGGCCATGGAGGCTTCTTTACCAGACTCCTCAGTAATGGGTACCAGTGCTGCGAGGCCAATCTGGAGCTATTAAAATCATCCTTGGCTTGTCTTGTCTGACCTTTAGAAGCACCTTTGGAAGAAGAGGCAGAGGTGGAAACGCATACACATGAAGATTTTTCCAACTGAAAGAAAGAGCATCCACTTTCCAAGCTGTGTGATGAAACCTCTTTGTGCAAAACTTTGGCAGCTGGTGGTTTAGTGGAGAAGCGAACAGATCTATGTCTGGAGTTCCCCAGGACACTGTCAACTTTTGAAATACATGAAGATCCAGTTTCCACTGTGGGGATCCATGATTTGTCTGCTTAACACATCTGCTAAGGAGTTCTGTGCTCCGGCAGAAACCTTGCCTGAAGAGTTAGTTGCAAGCTTAGCGCAGTCTCCCATAAAATCATTGCTTGCCTGCACAATGGGTAAGAATGTGTTCCCCCTTGTTTGTTGATGTACCACATGACAGTTGTGTTGTCTGTTAGAATCAACACCTGCCCTGGAAGAAGTAACTCCTTGAAAGCCATTAATGCAAACTGGACTGCTAACATCTCCTTCATGTTGATATGTAGATGCTGTAGTCTGGCAGGCCACTTGTCTTGCATCCACTTTCCATTTAGATGAGCTCCCCAAGCAATGTCTGAGGCATCTGTCGTTAGAATTTGACTCGCCTCTGGCCGGGTCACAGAGAGTCCCTTGTTTAGGTGACATTCCTGAGCCCACCACAAAAATTCCTTTTGAATGCAAGGTATTATTTGAATGACAGTGTCCAAATCCTGGCAGTGCTGTGTCCATACATTTTTGAGATACCATTGTAGCTTCCTCATATGCAGTTTGGCATTGGGAAGCACCAGAATACAAGATGCCATGAACCCTAAGGCTTGAAGGACTGTCCTTGCAGTCAGCCCGGACTGAAGAGATAGTTGATGGAAGTAACTGGAAAGATTCTTTTGTTTGTCCGGGGTTAAAAAGGCCATCTGGGCTGCTGTATTCAGTCTCACACCCAGAAAGCACATGTCTTGAGAGGGTACTAGACTGGACTTTATTTCGTTCACAGAATACCCTAGGCATCTTAGCACTGCTATGACATATTCCAAATGCTGTAGAAGGTTTTCTTTTTCTTGAGCCAGAATCAGGCAATCGTCCAAGTAAGGATAGATTTGAATTCCTTTTAGCCTGAAGTAAGCTATCACTGGAGCCAGAACCTTTGTGAATACTCTGGGCGCAGTAGATAAGCCAAAGGGCAATGCAGAGAACTGATAATGAGAATTTCCAGCTCGAAAACGCAGATACTTTCTGCAACTTAGTCTTATAGGCACATGAAGGTAAGCTTCCTTGAGATCTAAAGTTACCATCCAGTGATCCTTGCCCAGCAGAGGTAAAAGCTGTTGTAACGTCAACATTTTGAACTTGGGAATGTCCAGATAAGTGTTGAGGATAGATATATCCAAAATTGGTCTCCACGTGTTCCCCTTCTTCGGTACTAGGAACAGGCGAGAATAAAATCCTAGGCCCCTTTCTGGCACAGGAACCGCTGAATGGCCCCTATTTGGAGTAACTGAGAAATTTGCTTGTGAGCCTCTTGTCTTTGTAGAGGAGGAATGTCTGGCATGCCTTTGAAAGGAGGCAAGGTATGGAAATAAAACCTGTAACCGTGGTGAATGATATCCAGAACCCATTTGTCTTGGGTAATTAAATCCCAATTTTCTTTGAAAAGAGACAGTCTTCCTCCTAGAGGTGCCGCCAGGCGAGAAGGCACTGGCAGCTGAAAAGGCAGGTCATTGGGTCTGCTTACGAAAGGACTGACCCCTGCCCTCACCAGAAGTCTGAGCAGGTGAACTCCCTGTCCTAGGCCTAAAAGCACCTTGAGCTCTGCCCCTACCACGTCTAGACCTACCCCTAGACTGGGAATCATAAGCAGGATAAGTCCATCCCTTAGCAGGCCAATTTCTACTAAACTTGGAGGCTGCACCTGCAAAAATCCTTAACAGTTTGCATAGACTTAGCCTTGTCCTCCATCTTCTTTAAAACTGCTTCCACAGGCGAACCAAACAACACATCAGACTGTAAAGGAGCATCCAAAATCCTTGTCTTAACATGCTCAGCTAAGTTCTGATCTCTCAACCAGGCGTGCCTCCGAAGAACAGAACCAGTGGCAGCCACCCTGGAGGAGGCCTGCACAGCATCAAAACCACATTGCAAGGAATGTTTACCCACTTGTTCAGACACATGAACTAAATCCTGCAACTCTTTACACTCAATACCTTCCGCCAGAGCATCCACCTTAGATTTCAACTGTGAAAGAAGATAATTCTGATATTTTAACATGTGAAACTGACAATTCAACGCCCTCATGGCTAAAGTGGAAGAAGTATACACTTTCTTTCCCCATCTATCCAAAGCCCTTGCCTCTTTATCAGGAGGGACAGGATTTTTAACAGCTGAGGCCTTCACACCTTTAGGCCCCTGAGAGACAGTTTCCGGGTCTGCCCTAGGACTCTTAAAAAGATACTTATGAGCTTCAGGCACCCTATAATACCTATCCGGTTTAACTGGGGCAGGAGACAAAGAATCCGGATTCAGGGAAGCCTCTGCAAAAACATCTTCCACCACATTCAAAACAGGAGGTATAGCTAAAGGCCTGTGCTGGGGTAAAAACAAGAATTCCCTAAGCCTTTTCCTGGAATCAGAGAAATCTTGACCTTCCCATTTAAAATGCTCCCTCATGGAATGCAGAGTCTCTGAAAATGAAAAATCCTCATGATGGGAAGCTGAAGGAGTAGAATCATCCACATCAGCATCAGCATAAGGAGGGTACTCCTGCAAGTCTTCAGCCAAGACTCAGAAGCCTCCGAGCATTGCTCAAAACTCTCAAACTCAGATTCCACCCTAGGCCTCTTATCAGGAGGGGGCATAGAACCCCTTATCATAGTAATCAAATCCTCTGCCATTTTAAGCATATGTTTCTTAGGCAAAGACCCTGAAGTACTAGGAGAAACCCCCACTGAAGCAAAACTCGGCCTGCCCCTCAAAGAAGCCTTGGAAACAGAAGGGAGGCTCTGACCACCTTAGGAAGAGAGGGAAGAACAGCCACCTGAGAAGCCCCCTCAGCCTGGCCTACTTCCTGAGAGGATACATCCTGTAACAGTAAAGTCTCCCCTGAGACTCCAAAGAAACACCTGGCAAAACCTCCGGCTCCACTGAGCCCTCTAAAGAACCGACGTCTGGGACTGTCGGTTCCTCCACTCTAGGCTTTGCTGTTTTGTCCTTGCGTTTTTAGCGAAGCGCCGGAGCATCCGGCGGCATTTTATAATTACAACGCTTCCCAAACACTAACCTGGCACAGTCTAACCTTCTCTTAATAGTGCGTTTGTTAAATCTAGCACAAGAGCGGCATCCAACAACGCCGTGCTCAGGCCCTAAACAAGGTATACACAAAGTATGGTAATCCCTATGAGGTATCTGTTTCCCACAAGAAATACAGTTATTCACTTTTTCTGACATCCGGTTAAATACTGAGGCAAGAAAAAACCAAAATATTCCCCAACGGGGTACTTAGCCAACTTTGATTCGGTCTGAAACTCTGGCTTCAGAAACTTTCAGAACGCCAACCTGCACTCGCAAAATTGCTTCTGCATCGGACCATGCGGCAAAAAAGACTGAGGATATGACGTCGGTCATGCGCATTAGTACCCTGACGTACTGACGTCAGTCTAATGCGCCCTGACCGACGTCAGCCATATACTTTGGTATTCGGGCCGACTGGACAGCGGACTACCCAATAGTTAGGACTGCAGCAATGTGGAATGAAGAACATCTGCACAAGCTCCTGATTCTGTCCCATATTACCTTAAGATGTATTGCTAAAGTACTTGGCTCTGCACGATTTGGGCCTTCACTATATGAAGGAGCTCATGGTTCCCTACACTGCTGCTAGGCCTCCATGCTCCCCTTCCAAGGGACTGTTCAAGATTCTTAGAGGATAGCTGGTCACACTGGACTCTAATCCTTTTCTTATCAGACATCACACATTTCAAAACGCCTTCTCCATGACTGACAAAGTCTCCCCAATGCAATCTTTAACATTTCCCTGCTGACATACTTTTCTATTGGCTTTGGCCTTTGATCACTGGTGACTATTAAATGTCTTAATGCCTTCTGCTTTGCCCAGTCTTTCACGTTTTGCATCCGTCTGTCGAACTGGTTTTACAGTACACAGCTTTAAGAATAAACAAATTTTTATTTTATTTTGAGCCTGGAAGATCTCGTACTGCCAAGTCTGGATAAGGAGAAATATTTGCTTTATCTACTGTTCTTCCATTTTCTTTACAGCTGCTAACAATAGCTACAGCTTTGAAGCACAAAATTTCAGAATTGCCTGAGGTCTCATCTTCCATCAACCACTGGACTTTTGGACTGTTCAGTGAATTCTGTCTACTTGTGCATTATATTCTTCTTGTAGGTCCAGTACTACAGATTCAGTACTTTGGTCTAAAATTTCTAATACACAGCAAGCACCCCAGCTCTCAGCTACACCAAGGGATGTGCAGATTCCTTCTACATGTTTCCATCTCTAAATAATTTAGTTTAGTAGTCAATTGTTTTGACACGGATTATACTTTCCTCTTTCTAGTTTTCTCTGCTGAAATTGCAGCAGCTCAATTCTTATGATACAGTAAGTAGTCCCACTTCTAGCGTATTGCTCCTCCATTGTCAAAGAATCACATACTGCAGCTAGTATTTAGGATTCCAGAAACTTTGTGTTTACAATGTCCACTTTTTTTGGTTATTCAGTGTAAAAAATGCAAAATGACTTCTCATGGCATGTGTAAAGAGTCTTGAATCTAACATTGTGCTGTGGATGTCAAACATGAGAAATGAAGTTGCTGAAAGTATTGATTCTGTTGACAAAAGAAGCCTGTCGCACATGAGCAGTGCATCAGGAAATTCTTTTACTTGCCATACTCTGCAACACAGCACCCGATACTGATACCGACTCCTGTTCTCCCTTGTTAGCTTTGCCAGAATCCATAACTTCCACAGTTATTTCAGAAACATTCTGGCAAGCTTCAGCTTTCAGTGACATAAGATTTCAATTATTGCATATTGCTTGCACTGGTAGTATAATCTGTTGTATCCCCGAAGCATTAGAGTCTTGTGTTTATTCCATTCGGACAATTACTTAGAAAAAAACATCATATAAAAGAATTTACAGATGATGACAGTTAAACTGTGGAGCCTGTTAGTGGGAATTCCTATGCAGAATTATCAGGTAGGGCTTTTTCAAGCAGAATTATTTCAGACATTTTGCTGTTATGACATCTGTGCAAGTTAAGTGTCAGGATGGATTTCTTCAAACAGAACTGTTCAGACATTACTACCGCCACACAAATTAAAATAGTAAATATGACAACAATTTGTCAGTCAGGCTGCAAGGTGAGCAAAAGCACTGTCAGAGTCACATGAATAGGGAAGCTCTAAGAATAGAAACATTGCTAGAGACATATGAAAAGATTACTGTTAGACATGATACTACGACCTTGTTCAACGATACTATGACCATATTCTGTGAAGAGAGTATCGTTAGGTATATTAAGATAAAGATGCATAGCTATTTAAGCAATAACCGATGACGTGGTGTGGTATATTGAAGATTTACCCATGGTTAGTGTGGTTTAATCACGAGAGCAAAGCCAGAGCGATTAAATAAAGCCAACCATGGGTAAATTTCAATATACCACAACCATGGAGTCGGTTATTGCTATTATACAATGACTTGCTTTCCTTAAACAATTTTACTACTAATTTTTAATTACTTTTCTTAAATAATGTCTTTGTATAACAGCGCCGTACTGTTCTTCCGCAGCTGGTGGTATCCTGGCTACCTTGTTTTGATGTACTGCGCATGCGTATGGCACTTGCGTTCCCATGCATACCCAGTGCATCAATGCTTTGAAAAGGAAGCAACAGAGGAAGTCTCTGTTGCTCCGCTTTTTTTTTTTTTTTTTTTTTCACTTATTTAAAAAAAAAAAGTTTTGGCTATATTAGGGGTAGGAGAGAGAGACAGAATGGAGGAAATGGAAAGAAAATCGGGTATGTGTCTTTAGTTTTAAATAACGTACCTGATTTTCCTTGCATTTCCTCCATGCTGCCTCTGTTCACAGTCCGGACTATAGATTTTTTTTTTTTTTTTTTAAATAAATAAATAATAGTTATGGAATATACGAACAGAAAGAAGTCCAGGTGACCGGACCTTTTCCATTGGTATATTCTGGGATTTACAATGGGCACGCTGGTTGGGCTGGCCAATCAGCCTGCTCGTTTTTGAATATTAATGACCAGTCATTGTATAATTGTGCTTATCCAGCAGTACTGACAGGCACAGCAGGTAGTGTTAGTCAGATGACCATACAGCTCCACTTAGAAAGCATGCAGCAAGGGACGAGGAGGTTTCTAGAAGGGTGGACACAGATACTCTTAGCTGTCAACTATACTGAGAAGGAAAGTTTATTGGATGTAGACCACCAAAGCAGAGGGATCATGAACTGCTGATTCTTGTGTTTTTTGTGTGTATAAAAGTAGCTATGGCCTGATATTTAGATTTGATTTATTTTTTTTTATACTGTTCATTAAAAAACCTGCTTGCAACATGACTGACATATTTCAGGTAAACAGCTTTAGGTCAAACATTGCAAGACATGCCATCAAAATAAAAATTTTTCAGAGGACATTATCTGGCTGCAGATCCAGAAATCAACATGGCCAGTTGGAGAGGGACAGTTAGATGAAGGACTAAGATGAATCTGCACAAGGACATCCATAGAAGCTTTAGCAGCCAAAGGTTAGGTCACCTCTCTCAGAGGAAGGGCCAGAGACTGAGTTGCTACAGTATCAACACTTCCCTACATCAACCAGGAAGACTTACAATAGTGTGGTCACAATACAAGAGACTGCTCTCATTAAACATAGAAGCATTCCGAATGGAGAGATCAAAAGTCAGCAAGCAAAGGAGAGTAGTAGTGCTGAAAATGAACTTATCCACCAGTGTTTGTGAGTAACTTCACGAGGTGGACCCTGTATTTCACAAAATCTCACCAAGGCGACACTGATATATAGACCGTATTTATATAGCATATATCATGGACAGAAGTAGGTCAAAACGAAAAAAAGACAGCTGGGTGCACAAGACCCAGGATAAAAAAAGTGCCCAATCCTGGTAGGTGCACTGGTGCCAGGACTGGAAAAAAATTACAGTGTAGAATCCTCAAACTACAGGCCAGGCCCAGTGGGAAGATGGCCCCCTGTTGTAGAAGGAGTAGCAGTCCATGAAAAGCACAAAAACTGATAGGCCAAAGAAGAGCCACAAAGATGATAGAATGGACTATTGAGGGTAAGACAGAAATTATGTATTGTTACTGTTACGCAAAAAGCCTAGAATTTCCAGACACAGGACATGCAAAAAGATTAAGAGATAAATTAGAGGAAAGAAAAATACTTGCACTGGAAAAACTGTCAGAAGCTTCAAATAAAAACACTGCATTCATTAATACAACAGAGTTTTGAAAAACAATATATAGATAAAGAAACTATGATCTGTTTGGAAAAAGAAGCATCTGAGGAAGTGCAAAAAAAATGTAAACAACAAAACCTAGATATTTTTTAAAAACTATAAAAGAAGAAATATGGACATGGGAAAGAAAGATTTGATATGGTAGAATATTTATGCAAGGAGAAAGCCAAATCAATCAATATAAAGAAGGCAACCCCAAAGATATTCGAGGAGAAATACAGGCAAAGGCATCCAGATAAGGAAAATTTCACAATAAGAAAAATAATATCACATAGCTGGAATGGACAAAAAAAAGATCAGTAAAGTAAAAGTTAAAAAAAAAATAGAAGTTGAAGTTATGGAGTGCCTGCAAAGTGAAGGACTTAATGTTGAAGGTCTAACACAGATTACTTTACAGTATGATGGAGTGAGTCCTCAAAGTAAGGAGGAGCAGGAAGATCAGGAGACATCTAAAGAAATATGGATATGGGAAAGAAAGAGATTTAATATGGTGTAATATTTATGCAAAGGAGAAAAAAATACTAATTAATACAAAAAGAGCAGCACCAAGGATATTTGAAGAGAAATAAAGGCAAAGGAATCCGGACATGGAAAATTTTACAATACAAAAAAATAAGAAGACAAAGAGGAAAAGTAGAAAAAGGAGATTAGTAATGGAGAAGTCAAAGAAACAGAAATTGAGGTTATGGAGCACCTGCAAAGTGAAGTATTCAGTTTAGAAAATCTAATGCAGAAAGCACCACAGCAGGATGGAGCAATGGAAATCCAAATTAAGGGGAAACCAGTGGAACAGGAAGCAATTGGACAGGTGCCATATCAAGATATTTTGGAGCCTTCCACAGGAAACCAGTATAAGCGTTCACTTGAAGCTAGACAGCAAGGGAAGGAACAGGAAACTCTGATGCAGTCAATGTTGAGGAGTGATAGGCCAGTGAGTTCTCATATGATAGAGCAACAGGTGGCACAGGATGAAACTGAAGAGAAGGTGCTACAGGAAGATGCTATAGAACTTTCTATAGAATACCCACGGGAAATGGAAAACAAGGGATGTGCCCACAGTCTGGAAGAAAATGAGCTAACGTTCTACGGAATGCCCATAGGAAATTGAAAACAAGGGATGTACCCTCAATTTGGAAGAAAATGAGCTAAGAGAAGAGTTGCTTGATTTAATAGATATATTAAGATCAACGACAGAAACGGACTGCAGAAAAGTCAGTAAAACACCAAAGGTCAGAAGGCTGATCAAACAAATGAAAACAGTAATTAGGACTGTCCAGAGAGATCCATGTGATATAACAGAAGTAAACAGGATATATTACTGTGCAGCTAAATTAATAACTGATAAAGTCCTACCACAAGAACCCAGGGTAGTGATGAAAAGGAAGGGGAGAAATCAAACACCATCATGGAAGTATCGAATAGAGAAAAATATAAAGCAATTAAGACAAGAAGTGTCACTGTTAGAAAACTATAGAAGAAGGAATAGATGAACAAAAACACTAAGAAAGATAGATGTGATAAAAGCAATGCACATTACTAGAACAGAACAGAATCTATCATGCACTATCACAAATACACTAAAAATTTCAGCACAAGTGGAAAAACTTAGAAGATACGCAGATAAATATGAAGGAAAAGTTCAAAATAAGCAATTTATTGATGACCCAAAAAAGTTGTGTTGAGAAACAAGGTAAAAAGAACTGAAAGACTGCCAAAAAAAGAAGAAATAGATGCATTTTGGAGAAGCATCTATGAAGATCCTGTGGAACACAACAAAGATGACAAATGGATCACCATCATCTTCTTCTTTTGGCTTTTCCAGGTTAGGGGTCGCCACAGTGGATCACCTGTCCGCTCATGATTGGCAGTGGAGTTTTACGGTGTTGAGTTGCCAGCCTGGCGCCCAACCTTCCACGGAAGGCACACACATGCACACACTCATGCCTAGGGCCAATTTAGAGTATCCAATCCACCTACAGCATGTCTTTGGGATGTGGGAGGAAACTGGAGTATCCAGAGGAAATGGATAAAAGTAGTAAAACAAAAGAATAAGAAGTTTAAAGGTGCAGGATATGAAATAGGATAAAGTCAAGGCCAGAGAGATTGAAACAAAGTTAAGAAAAAACGCTAAATGGAAAACCCCAGGCCCAGATGCAGTACCTAACTTTTGGTTAAAAGTATTAACATCTCTGCACGAAGATTTAGCCACGAGTAAGAACTATTTATATGCACACCCCAGACAGACACCAGCCTGGCTAACAACAGGTAAAACAATGCTCCTAATTAAGAGTGAATTTGCAAGCTACCCCAAAAATTATAGACCACTAACTTGCCTTCTGACAACTTATAAAGTATACACAGGAATTGATGTGACAGTTTATAGTCACTTAGAAGAAAACTCAATTATGACAGTAGAGCAAAAGAGCAATAAAAGAAAGTCATATGAAACAAAGGATTATTTATTGTTAAAGTCACAGTGGAGAACTGTAAAAAGGGGAAGAATCTAAGTATGGCATGGATTAACTACAAAAAAGCATTTGATAGTATCCCACATTCATGGATAAAAGAGTGCTTAAAAATGTATAAGATACACCCTACACTGATCGACTACATCACAGTGATCATGACATACAATCCTAAAATATATAATACACACAAACACTGAACTTATTTTGTTTCTAGATAAATTGTGTATTATATATTTTTAGGATTTTATATCTTTAAGGTGATTTAAGTTAATTATATGAATGATGTCATTAATTGATCTGGTTTTAAAGCATGGAATTTTTTATTGCCTTAGAAGTCTAATGAATGGTTAGTTAAACTGTGAAAGCGCCAACATTCTTATTCCAATAAATTATATACTTTATTTCTGCTGTGAGTAACCAAGGCTTTTTATGTTATACAGTTCTAACAGTAGTAGGAGCAACAGATCTCATAAGAAAAGAGTTTACAATCATATTTAGATATGCTTACCAATACATGCAACTCCGCAGGAATTGTAGGAGGAGTCATTACTGGGCATGTTGCTGGTGCTGCAAAGAGCACTTTTGTCTGACATCAAAGAGTGAAACAATACAAATTTCATGACCTTTAAATCATACTTTGACTTAGGAATGGGGTCCGTTCCCGTCATGGTATTAGAAACCCAAATGATTTGGAGAATTTAAAAAAAAACAAACACACAGTCTTGGGCTTAAAGTGCTGAACAGCAAAAAAATTAAAAGCTTCAGAATGACAGTCCTGCTTAACTTCAGTTTCATCTACTACCAGACTGCAACCCAAGACAGCTTTTTTTCTTCCCAGTACGTAGACGCAATACTCAGCAAAGGGCTAGGGTGGAATGCTGCTCTAACAAAAGCAAGGGAACTACAGAGATATCTAGAGTATAGGTAAGGAAACACTGCCAGTGAAAGATGACACCAAAAATATATACTATCTGCACATGCAGAATATAATTAGTAGCAAACTTATACCAATATAAACCTGCATAGTAAATAAACCATTACTTATTTATACAGTTTTTATTTGTAATGTGTGAAGTTTTAGGCACAACTGCACTCACTACAAACATGACTTAGCGGGTTCAGGTTCTTGAGAAAATAACTTTAAATCATCTAATTAACACTAAATAATATCTAGTCATTTTTCCTTCTCTACTTCTACGCTTTCCACAACTACTAAAAGAACCACTGCCCGTCCAAACACCCACATCTACAAATACAACAGTCAAAACAACAAAAGATTATAAAAGTTTCAATCCAGCAAATGCCAGCTGTCCTTCTGGAACTTCCACAATAACAGCATCCTCAAGTGCTTTCCCAGGAGAAGTCGACCATCTCGGAGGTATATAACCTCATGAATAACAGCCTGTGTGCGGTCAGATAAACTTGCCCAGCTAAATGTAAATCCCTATGCAACTCACTGGACAGCAAACTGCCTCACAAACTAATCCAGGAAATTAGGGCGAGAAGCTATATCTCCTTCAAAAAACAGTCACCAGTGGTGTACCCCACAGTTCAGTTGTTGAGCCATTCCTCTTTTGGCATTTACTTCTCAGAGGTCAAAGCAAATGTTTTAAGTATTTACGGCTGACCGAGTTTGTAGAGGACTTTACAGCTTGTGCTATAACAAACTCCTCAGAGGATACCTAAATCCTCAGAGGGCCTTTTTGAAACCATTAGGTAGAGACAAAACCATGGACTAAACCTAAATGCCAAGAAATGTATAACTGTATCCTTCATCAAGCATTACTTCTCTTGTAACTACCACATTAACACCTGTAATTTGATCACATAGAGATGTGGGAAACCATGTAGACGTAATCTTTTAATGACTACACAGCCACTACTGTAATGAAGACCTTTATATATATATATATATATATATATATATATATATATATATATATATATATATATATATATATAATTCCACTGTACTTAGCTTTCATTAGGCCAATCATTGAATACAATGCAGCATCTGTAAGTAAGTGTCCAAATACCGGTCAGAACTAGAGAATGATCACAATGCTTTTTCACTTAAAAAAATCAAGGACCTAAATCACAAAAACAATGCAGATCATCTCAAAGCCATATCTTTCTATTCTGCATCACAGAGACAACTAAGAGGTGACCTCTGCCTCACATACAGAGCCACAACAGACCCTATCCTGTCAGACCCTTTACACAATAGCGAATCCAATGGTAGCATGAACACCCACTCAAGGTCTCAATCTCTTTTGCAACATAAACAGAACATGTTAGAGGGATAGGCATTTATCATAGAGAGTACATCTTCTTTGGAACTCCACTCCACATAAGGCCAAGTACTTCCCTTACCTCTTTTCAAATGTAATATGGATGAATGCACGGGACACTGCAAATTCACCCATGGTTTGGCACTCATGTGCCTTACAGATAGGGGCTAAAAGTAAATATCCCAAAATTTCCTTGTTTTGCCTGCCTTTATACAATTTGTACACAAAAGTTAAGGGGTGAAAAACCATGGGAATGCAAGATAAGGGTTCATATGATTCTCAAAGATCAATAGTTTAGAAGTACCCATGAACCTATGTCATAAAGAAGCGGAGATGGTCTGCTATGACAGCTGGAGGTCAGTTTGTGTCTCAGACAGTGCTGGAGAGGTAAAGGTAGACCCTATTTTGTCTATTCTCCTTTCCTACAGAGCAAAGTGAAAACAGGGATGCAAGAATTAGAACACAAATTATCCTTCTCTGCAAGTTTCTGCTAACCTTCTCTCTTCTGCAAGACATTCACAGACTATATCACCATCATCTATACGAAGGAACATTCAGTCTTTTCTCCCAGAAGTCCATCCAGCAAAACATAGGTGAATATTTTCCTTTTAGCACGTTACAGCCTTGATGTGGTGATAGAACACGCTCCAATCCTCATCAAGCGATACACTGTAGCCTGTATCCCAAATATCTGGTCCCTGAAAGCCTGCTCTGGAGTTTGAGAAAGAATCCAATTTGTACTACTTTGTAAAAGTATGAACAGAAGACCAGGATAAGGCTCTGGTGGAATGTGCCTTAACCTTGACTGGAATCGACTTACCATGGTGGGAGTAACAAAAAACAGCAGCAGAGGACAGCCAATGAGCAAATGTTTGTTTAAAGACAGGCTTACCCCTTTTCCAGAACAAAAAATAAACTGTTCAGCTTTCCTGAAGGGCTTTGTTCTGTTAAGGTAGTACCTGAGTTGCCTGTGCACATTAAAGGTATGTGAAATATTTTCTTCCTTGTTATTGGGTTCTAGAAAGATTGGGAGACTGATGTCTTGATCTAGGGTAAATTCAGAAACCACTTTTTGCATGAATTACAGATTAGTGCGTAAACAGCTTTGTCCTTGTGGAAAACCAGATAAGGCTGGCCCACAGTGACAGCATGTAGTTCATAGACTCGCCTTGCAGATGTCACAGTAATAAACAAACAGTTTTCCAAACAATGAACCTCAAAACAGCCTGAAAGGCCAGTTCAAAATGAAATAAGGACAATTCTTCAAGAACAAAGTTGAGATCCCAAAAGAAGAGGATTTTGCTTTCGAAGGGGTCTCAAGTGCAGCACTTCTTTCATAAAGTGTTTGACCACAAACAGAGATGAAAGAGTGCATAACTATAAGAATCAATCAGCACAGATTAGAAAAGAATGGCACAAGAGACTGGATAAGCAATTCACAGAGAAACAATGGGGGGACATATAGATATATATATGGTCTCCCAAATATATCTTTCCTTAGAAGTGTTTACATATTATTTTTATACCCAAAGTAGATTCCAAATAATTTTTCCTCAGGTAGACAGCAAATGTTGGAGGTGTGATGGGAAGAAAGAAGTAATTGTGAATATATTTTCTGGGAGTGCAACGAGTTGGCAGACTTTAAAGCCCCCCGGCAGACTACTCCGAGATATGGGGAGAGCAAATTGGTGTAACTGGGGAGATGATTTTTTGAGCTATGATACAGAATTGGAATTGCCTACACATGGTAAAGGCTTGCTGAGTCTAATTATGGTGGCTGCCAAAAAAGCAATTACTAGAAAATGGAAATCAAAGTCTAAACCAATTTTACTATTAGTGGTGAAAATAGCAACAGAGATAAAACAACTAGAATTGGGATGTTTAGAAAAGGGTAGGAGCAAATTACATAGAAAAATGGGAATTGTGGAAACAATACATGCAGAGGAATGAGGTTAAAAAGAGGGCAGGATTTGAATGAGCTATGTAATGTTTAACGGATAATGACTGAATAAATTACAAGTGATATATAATGTTTGAAGCTAAAATTATATCAATGTGGTTTGTAATGTATGTTTGCAATTAAAATTATGTCAATATGTTTCTTCATTTATATAAATGTATGATTGCCTCCATCATAAGTGATAATTTAATAAATATGTTTGCAGTATAACAGAGATGAAAGAGGAAGGAAAAAACATTCAAGTAGTCGAAAATCACTCTACTTTAATTGAATCCCAACACAGGAATACTGTACCTAGAGTGAATTTCGACTACCTGAATGTTTTTTTCCTTCTTTTGTTTTACATTCGTTCCTGATTGAAATTGAGAAAAGCACAAACAATTAGAGATGAAAGAAGGTAATCCACAGGCAGACCAGCTGAGATAGCCACATTCACACAAGATAAATCATCTTTGAGTAGCTCACAAACATGTTTTAAAACAGGAGGGAAAACACCATATTGGGCCCTTCTGTTGTAGTTTAAGCACTACATAGAAAATTTCTTCCACTTGTAAGCACAAGATTTTCCAATTGCAGGTTTCTTGGCCTCCTTAAATACCTGCTGCACATTCTCATGAAACAAGTGCCTAGAAGGTATCAAGATAGAATCATCCAGGCTGTCACAGCTGCAATTTATGTAAGTTGGTGTGCAGTCGGCCCAGACACTGTGGTTGAGCATATCCAGTGTGTGAGAAAGCTTGTCTTAACTGCCCTTAGCCAATCCCAGGGAAAGCCAACTCTGCCTGGGCAGAAGGGGGGGGGGGGCACCACAATATTTGATAATTATTTTTGAATCTTCAGAAGTACCTTGGGGTTCAGTAGAAGTGAAAATGCATTAAGGAAAATTCTTGCCCAAGGGAGTGAATACGAGTTTGCCCCCAAGCATGGCATCAAGGATGTCTCAAACAGAATTTTTCTGTATGTATTGAAAAGAAGTGAACAGATCTATTTGACATTTTCCCCATATCTGTACCAAATCTTGGAAGATCTCTTGTCTTCAGTTTCCACTTGTAAGGCCCCTCCACGATCTGCTCAGTCCGTCTGTCACTATGTTTTGCTCTGACAATATGCATAGGGCCTGAAAAATTAGAGACTGCTGTAAGCCTAGCTTCCAGGCCATCACTGCTAACCAGCAGAGGGTATGACTCTGTGCCCCCTGTTTGTTCAGGTACAACATAACTGTGGTGTAAAGTGGACCTGGAGATCATAAGTGAAGAATTTGTTTAAGACTAACATTTCTTTGATGTTTATGTGCTTAAGGGTATCAAATGAACCACATTCACCTTGCCCTTGAACTCCTCTGGACACTGCTCCCGTTGCAAAATCTGACAAGTCCATCTGAACTGACTGAACTGGGGTATGGAGGGAGAAGGGTAGGCCTGGATTCAGAGAGATATATGATCCATCTACCACTGTACCTTTCATTTTACAAATTCCAGCACTGATACCCAGAACTCTGTGGAATGCAGGTGCTGGGACCAACAATGGTATCATGAGGTTCACTGATGCCATAAGGTCTAAATTTTTAGAAACTCTCTTGTGGAAGCAGAACAGAGAAATACCTGAAATTATTTTGATAAGTGAAGAATTTGTCTTCTGGTACAAAGGCCATTCTTTTTTTCTTTATCTATCATACACTCCAGAAAGACAATTCTTTGAGACAGTGTGAGACAGGACTTTTGTACGTTCAACTTGAAGCCCAGGTGAGCTAGAATGGTTGACACCTTGTATAATGACCAGGAAACAGACACTGCACAAACCAGCAAGCTGTCAATAAGGGGAAATGTGGATGCCCCGAGTATTGCAGTAAGCAACCAGTGAGGCCAGGTACTTTGTGAATACTCTAAGTTCAATTGATAGCCCAAAGGGTAGTGCAGAAAACTGATAATATGAATCAGACACAGCAAACCTCAAATAATTTCCTGACGTTGGAAGCAACTGGAAAGTAATAAGAATATTTCAAATCTAAAATCACCATGAAACAGTGATCCAGAAGAAGGGGTAGGACCATCTGCAGGGTTAGCATTTTGAATATGAATACTTTCAGAAAGGTGTTTAGATAAGGCAACACTCGTCTCCATGACAGCTCCTTCTGGGTACCAAAAAGGAGTAAAATGATTTTCCTTTCCTTTTTTATGATGCAAGAAATGGTTCTATAACCCTGCTTTCAACACGTGAAGGAGGAGTACCACATAGAAAAGATGCGTCTGGGCTGGCATGTGCAGAGGGTTGTTCCCCTGAGAGGAGGAGGAGGACTTTTCTGTCCACTGCCAAGAGTCTAATCTCTGAATTATTTTCAGCACTCATTTTTCTGAGACTATTTGTGGCCAGGCTGCTGGATGGAGAAAAAGGACAGGGGAAGGGGGAAGAGGGACAGGAAAAAGACATGGGATGCCAGAGTCTTGGCATAGTCTATTTCTATCAGGGGATTGACCCTTTTTGAGAAATGATCCCCCTTTATGTGGTATGGAAGCATTATCCTCCTGACATTTTCTCTTGGTATCCTGACTCTGGTTACGTTGGGAATTTTGTTTGTTCTGCCCTTTGAAGATGAACACCTTGTCAGGGGAGAACCTGGGAATATAAAACGTTCTTGATAACACACACATCAATTTACCTCTATCATCTTACTGTCTGACAATCTGGGTAGCAGCAGACCAAACTCAGAACTTAAAGGAGCATTCAAAACAAGAAGTTATGTACTCACCATAACGTTCCATGTATGTAGTCTATCTCGCCTTACATTCTTACCCGTGGGTTCAGAGCTGAACCTCGGCTCTGACTCGGCCAAACTCTAGCTCAAAGTCTTCAATTGGCTCGTGGCTAAGAGGTATCCCATCATGCAACAGGTCTATTCCCCAGATCATGTTTGCTGCACACACACACTCTGAGAACAACCACCCCAACAGAAAGGACTACTGACACCTAGAGACTATACCTCCAGGTCCTCCAGGAGGGGTTAGGAGGGAGGGTTAGTAAGAATGCAAGGCGAGATGGACTACATACATACATGGTGAGTACATAACGTCTTGATGTTATGTAGCCCAATCTCGCCTTCATTCTTACCCGAAGGACAGCGTCCCTAGCACCTTGATCTTAGGTGGCTCAGTGAAAAATACTCATGAGCACTGTGGAACCAAAGGAAGATCTGCCTCTAGAGACCAGATCTAATTTGTAGTGACTAACAAAGGTATGAGGAGAAGCCCATGTTGCTGCAGCACAAATATCATCCATACACATCCTAGCTTGAAACACAGTTGAGGTAGCCACAGATTGTACAGAATGAGCCTTCACTTTAAAGGGTAATTCTTTGTCATTGGAAGCATAAATAAATGAGATGCAATCGGAGATCCAGCGAGTCAAGGTTACCTTAGAAACAGGAACCCCAAGTCTAGTGTCTGAAAACGAGACAAACATTTGATCTGATTTCCTGAAATCTTTTGTCCTATGTAAACAGAAACGCAATTGTCTATGAACATTTAGCTGATGAAACTTAAATTCTGCCTTGTTGGAGAATTCAGGAAAAAACACAGGCAACTCAATGGAATGGTTGATATTGACAACAGAGGCAACCTTTGGAACAAAGGAAGGACTGGCTCTTAAGGAGAGCCTATCTTTGTGAAACACCAAATAAGGAGGCTTAATCGATAATGCTTGGAGTTCAGAGACCCACCTAGCTGAAGTTATTGCTACCAAGAATACTGTCTTCCATAATGAGAAGTTATGTACCTACCATAACGTTCCATGTTAGTTGTCTTCTCTCACCTTCTTTCTTGCTTGATGGGTTCGGAGCCGATCCTCGGCTCCGACTCGGCACTTGCTAAGCTCGAGTGTCACTTTTACCAGCTCGAGGCAGCCCCATATCCCATGATGCAAGGCGGTAAGTACCCAGATCTCGTTTGATGACAAAAGGGCAATAGCACCTAGCATAATAACTTCCCAAAGGAAGAAAGAAGAAGAGAAAAACCTGCAGGATGGTAGAAGGACCAGCTCTGTATGGTCTTCAGAAGTATAATTCCTTGTAGAGAAAGGTCTGTCCAGGCCTGGGGAAGGAGGGAGGTCGCAAGAAAGAAGCGAGAGAAGACAACTAACATGGAGCGTTATGGTAGGTACATAACTTCTCAATGTTAAGTTGTCAATCTCGCCTTCATTCTTGCTTGATGGGACCAGCGTCCTAGCACCTCTATCCTGGGTGGCTCAATGGAACAGACTCTTGAGAGCAGTAGAGCCAAAACTGGCTCTGTCCCTGGAGGCCAAATCCAATTTGTAATGGGAAACAAATGTATGAGGAGTGGCCCAAGTGGCGCTGCACAAATAGTGTCTAAAGGAAGTCTAGCTTGAAAGGCTGTAGAAGTAGCTAAGCTTCTGGTTGAATGTGCTTTAGGTTTGAGCAGAGCTGTTTTCCCCTCAGCCGATAAATTTCACAGATGACAGAAGAAAGCCATCTAGATAAGGTCACTTTTGAGACAGGAAGGCCTTTCTTGTTATCAGCATAGGAAACAAAGAGTTGATCGGATTTCCTGAATTGTTTTGTTCTGTCCAAATAATATCGGAGTTGGCGGTGGACATCAAGATAATGTAATTTTTGTTCCGATCTGTTTGAATAGTTTGGAAAAAATACAGGGAGATCAATGGCTTGATTCAAATTAGTCTTTGAGGCGACCTTAGGCAAAAAGGTCGGATTAGTTCTCAATGATACTCTGTCTTTGTGGAAGACCAAATAGGGGGGGCGAACAGATAGAGCATGAAGTTCAGACACCCTCCTAGCCGATGTAATAGCAATCAGGAATAAAGTTTTCCATGAAAGAAATTTCAGGGAACAAGAAACAGCTGGCTCGAAGGGGGGAAGAATCAAGGATGTCGGCACTAAATTTAGGTCCCATTGAGGAGGAGGACTCCTGACTGGAGGCTTCAGGAGGAAAATTAATTTCAAGAAGGCTCTACAAAGCCTGTGGGACATAATGTTGTGATCTGCGAACCTGACATGAAAGTTCGAGATAGCAGCTAACTGAACTCTAACTGTGGAAGAAGAGGAGCCCGCGTGAAAAATCTCCGCTAAGAAATCCAAAACTGCTTGAACTGGAGCAGTGAAGGGATCAATATTCTTGGCTTTAGCCCAATAAGAAAAACGTTTCCATTTGCTCGTATAAATCCTCCTGGTAGAGGATTTTAAGGAAGCTACTATGATGTCTCTAACAGGGTTAGAGATCATAGGAAGCCTGGCTAAGGAAGGAAGTGGAGCAACCATGCTGTGAGGTTGAGAGAAGGGATAGACCGGTGCAGCTGACCGGATTGGTGAATCAGAAGATCTGGCACTGGGTCCAGATGCCACGGCTGCACCAAAAGGTGACGATGGAGGAACGGAAACCAAATTTGTCGAGGCCAATAAGGAGCAATGAGAATCAATTTGGCTCTCAAAACGGTTGCTTTCTGGATAACTTGAGGGATCAGAGGAAATGGAGGAAAGGCATAAAGAAGTCCCTGGGGCCAATCCTGGGTCAGAGCGTCTCTGGGGGGATGGCCTGGCAGTGGGAAGAGAGAGAAGTCTGGGCATTTGCTGTTTTGGGGAGTAGCAAAAAGATCGCAACATGGGCGACCCCATTCCAGAAAAATCTCTTCCACTATGAGAGACCACTCGTGAGGCATGAGAATAGCTCTGCTCAATCTGTCCGCTAAAATGTTGGTTTTCCCAGGGATGTGCGTTGCTACCAGAAACCGATGAGAGGAGATCGCCCATTGCCAAAGTCTGAGCGCTTCTCGACACAAGGGGTAGGACTTGGTTCCGCCCTGTTTGTTGATATACCAAACTACAGACATGTTGTCTGTGTGGACTGCAATTGTCCCTACGGGAAGAAAGTCGTTGAGGGCTTGCAACGTTAAAAGCACTGCTCATCTCTAGGACATTTATGTGCAGGTGGTATTCGAAAGGTTGCCACGTCCCATGAACCATCCTGCCCTGATAATGCCCCCCCACCCGATCAGGGAGGCATCCGTAGTGACAGTGGCTACCGGGATGGGGGTACAAAGTGTCTGCCTTGGTGAATCTGGGGAGAAGTGATCCACCAAGCAAGATGATTCTTGCAAATCTGTGTCACCAGTATTTGGTGACGCATTGGAAGTTGTTGGTAAGACCACTGAGTGAACAACATCCATTGAAGAAGGCATATAGAAGCGAGCCAGGGGAAGAAGGGTAATGGCGCTGCCATGAGGCCTAACACCTTTAGAACCATTCTGGCCTGTACCTTCTTGTTGGCTAGAATGATCCTGGCGTGACTTTGAATGTCTGAGATTCTTTGATCTGTAAGGGTAGCTGACATCTGAACAGTGTTTAAGTTTGCCTATGAAAGTAATAGACTGGCAGGGCAATAAGGATGATTTTTGAGTTGATCGAGATGCCCAATTGAGAACAAAGATTTATTGTGTAATCCCTGGCTTGAAGAAGCTGATGCCGGTGGTGGCTGAAAGGAGCCAGTCGTCGAGATCTGGAAACACCTGGAATCCTTGGCGTCTCAGGTGAGCCGTGACCACTGCCATACATTTGGTGAACACTCTGGGGCTGTAGTGAGACCAAAGGGCAGGGCTCTGAACTGGAAATGACTGGACCCCAGCCGGCGGAGAAATCTCCTGGAGCGTCTGTGAATTTTATGTGATAGTACGCATCCTGAAGATCTATTGAGCACATCCAGTTATCCTTCTGTAAGAAGGGCAGAATTGACTGAAGAGTGACCATTCGGAATCTTGTCTTCCTCACAGACTTGTTGAGTCTGCTGAGATCCAATATTGGTCTCCAGTCTCCCGTCTTTTGGGGACCAAAAAGAACCTTGAGTAGATTCCGGGCTCTGAATGATCTGTTGTAACTGGCTGAATGGCTCTTTTTTGCAGTAGTTTTAAGACTTCTAACTCTGCAATTTCCCTTAGACCGGGTGGTACATCTGGAAGGGAATTTGAGTGATAGAAAGGACTTTCCTCGAAAGGAATTTTGTAACCCTCGGATATGATCGACTGTACCCATCTGTCTTGAGTGAGGGAACGCCAGTTCTGGGTACAGCGATAGTCTTCCCCCGACTGCCTCCAAGGATGGACAGCCGGGCAACATCTCAGGGATGCTGAAAGGGCTTGTCAGAGAGAGGCTCTCTGCTTCCCTGGTTTTGTGGACCCCCTCTGCCTCTAGAGCGCGTCTGTTATTGTTACCCCTCTGGCTCTAGGGGTAAACTGACCACGTGAATCGGGGGTGACTGCTTGGCATTTACGGAACCACATTTTGCCACCCTTCTGCCCTTTGGGGGTAAGGTCTAGAAGGGGTGGAAAAACGGACCCCTACGGCAGAAAGAGTCTTGCCGTCCTGCTCACACCTGGTCAACGTTTCCTTCACTTGAGGGCCAAACAAAGCTGACCCATCAAAGGGAGAGTTTGTGAAGGGCCTTAAAGGGATCTGCAAAATTACAGAGCCGCATCCAGGCTTGGCGTCTAAGAGCCACACCTGTACCTGCGGCCCTACTCGCTCCATCTGCAGCATATGATATCAGTCATGGAGGAGTTAGCAATAGAATTAAGGGTTCCTAGCTGCGAAGCAATTTTTCTAGAGCCCCTGCATCTGTAGGATCCTGTTCTAGTTCTCCCAGCTCCTTAAGGATATCCCTCTGGAGTCTGGTGAAGTGACATAGGTAGTTCAGCGAGCATAGCAAAGGTCGCTGAAGAGAACATCCGCTTACCATACCTATCCATGGTCCTAGAGTCCTTATTAGGAGGATGGACAGGTACGGAAGGATCTGCAAGTTCCTTCTTAGTGGCAGCCGCCACCACCATGGCATCAGCAGGGACACCTTTGTGAGGAATTGCTTGTCCGACGGGCAGTAATAAATTTAGAAGGCCTCCTAGGGACTGGCTCTACAGAGTCAGGAGCAGCCCACGCCTTTCGAGCAATAACCTGCATAAGGGGGTTGAAAGGCGGAGACACCCAGGAGGTGGAGGGCCGAGATCCAAACGCCTCCAGGTATACCGACTCATCCTCAGAGGGATTATTGGTGGGCCAGTTTACCCTCTGTCTAAGGAGTTCTAGGATGTCTGAGAAGGAGACATCCTCAGAGGGGGATCTTGGGGATCCCTCTGACTCATCTAAGTCAGTATCTGAAGTGATAGACTCGGGGGAGTCTATGTGTTTCCTCTTACAGGTCCTCTTTCGCGGAGGATCTCCTGACTGATCAGGAGAATCCTCGGAAGAGGGGGCTCTTCCCAGTGGGGAAACCTGAGGCGGAGGATCTCTGGGTCCGGGAGCAAGAGAAGTGGCAGAGATATCGACAGGCACCATAGAGGGAGGAGCTAAGGGAATAGACTGCTGGCTGAGTCCAGTGGCCAGCACACTCTTCATCACCTCGAATGCTCCCCTCCCAGGGAGGTCCGAGAGAACCCGTTCCGAAGAACCAGGAACTCCAGGACCCACCGAAAGGGAAGGCTCCGAGGCAGATGTCGGAGCCGAGCTCACCAAGGCCGAGGCTCCAAGGGGAAGAGTGGGGTCGGACAAGGGTCCGATGCCACTCACCCCCTCGGAGGAGACCATCGAAGCCCGACCACCGAATCCCTCTAAGGAAGGTCTCGAAAAGGAGATAAGAGTAGAGGCTGAAGGAGCAGAAGGGGGTATCTGTCCCTCAGCCGTAGCAGAAACTATTCCCGAAGACTCCAACTCCAAACTCTGGGGTAGAGTCGAAGGAGGAACTGCAATGGGGTGTGGACTAATAGTCGTCTGTTGAGACGGACTATGTAGCATCTGGGCCAGTGCCTGTGATTTTAATAATCTACTGACCACTCTCTCTAAATCATGGTCAGAAAGCCTGGATGACCTGGATGATCGGCTCCGATGGCTCCATTCTGAGAGGAGAGGAGAAGCCGGAGCCGAGAGTATCGGTTCCAAGGAAGGGGACCTAGACCTCTTCCTCGAAGGAACCATCGGAGCCGACGAAACCATGGAAGCTGTCGGAGCCGACAACTTTTCGGCACCGACAAAGTTTCGATGCATCGGCTCCGGCCGGAGCCGATACAGACATAAAAGTAAGGGTGTCGGAGCCGGTCGGCGCCGACACCGAAGCCTGAGCCACATGGTGATCGGAACCGATCGGAGCCGACACCGAAGTGGTCGAACCAGAATCAGCACCGATAGCCATCGGTGCCGAAGGTTTGTGCAAACCAGAATCGGCTCCAGCCGGAGCCGATCTCGACTCTGAAAGAGTCAGAGCCGAGGCCACAGGCTTGGACACAGAAGCCTGGGCCTTGGAAGACTTAGAAGTCTTAGATGGAGCCGACTTAGCCGGAGAGCCCTCCGGCTTAAGTAGTCCCCTCAAAATCAGCTTATTTCTCCTTTCCTGCAGGACTCTCTGGCTAAAAGAATGACAAATCGCACAGGAGTCCTGCAGGTGGAGAGGTCCCAGGCAGTATAAGCAAGAAGTGTGACCGTCTGTCAGAGACATCTTCTGACAGCACGAGTCACACTTCTTAAAGCCTGAGACCCTTTCCTTAGACATGGTGTAAAAAACACACACACACACACACACACACACACACACACACACACACAACACCTGTCCAAGAAATATAACAATCCCAAAAAAGAGAAACTATTCTCTCACAAACACACACACACACACCCTAACAAGGGGGGGGGGGGATGGGAAGGGAGAAGGCCTGACTAAAAACTTTAAAAGAGAGAGGGAATTTTAGTCAGAAAGGGACCAAAACTAGTCTAAAACTATTAAATTTAAGTTTAAAATTAACTTTAAACTGAAAGAGGGGCAAAAGAAGTAGTGTATAAATCACTTACCAGGAGCTGGTAAAAGGAGGACCTCATCAGCGAAGCGGCAAACGAGATCTGGGTACTTACCGCCTTGCATCATGGGATATGAGGCTGCCTCGAGCTGGTAAAAGTGACTCTCGAGCTTAGCAAGTGCCGAGTCGGAGCCGAGGATCGGCTCCGAACCCATCAAGCAAGAATGAAGGCGAGATTGACAACTTAACATCAAGAATTTAATGTTACACGTAGCTGTGGGCTCAGAGGGAGTTGAGGTGAGCTTCTGTAATACAAAATTAAGGTCCCATGGCATTACTGGATCAAAAACTGGAGGTTGGAGTAACTATGTCCCTTTCAGAAAAGCCCTACAAATCCTATGAGCCATAAGATTGGGCTCATTAACAACGTGAAAGGTAGAAATCACTGCCAGTTGCACTTTAATCTTTGCTGCAGCTGACCCCTGACTGAACAGTAGAGAAAGAAATTCTAATATTGCCGAAATAGGCGCTGTATAAGGATCAATATTCTCTCACGGGCCCAAGTAGAAAATCTCTTCCACTTACTGGAATAAATCTTCCTGGTAGAAAGGCTTGTGGGAAGATGATGGAATATGGACCACTTCCGGGGAAAAATCATGAAGCCTGACTAAGGATGGAACTGGAGCAGCCAAGCCGTCAACTTGAGGGTCTGGATGGAGAAATGGAACTGTCCTGACATACGAGTCAGCAGATCTAGAGCTGGGTCCAGAATCCAGGACTTGTCCATTAGATAGGGTTGAAGGAAGGGAAACCAAATCTGACGATTCCAGTGTTGGGCAATGAGGATCATTTTGCTTCCCAAAGACTGTGCTTTCTGAATGACCTTTGATATCAGAGGCAACGGTGGAAAAGCGTAGACAAGACCGGAGGGCCAACAGTGAACCAGAGCGTCCCTGGGTGTCTCCCACTCCGGGGGGATAAGGGTGAAGTAGCTGCTGTATTTGGCATTGAGGGGCCTGGCAAATAGATTGCAGCAAGGCTGACCCCATCTGTGGAATATCCTCTCCGCATCATAACTGTTCAGGGACCACTTGTGAGGCATTAGGATAGCTCTGCTCAGCCTGTCGGCAATCACGTTGGACTTCCCCAGTATAGGCGTTGCAACTAGAAAGCGTTGGGAAGACACCGCCCACTGCCAAACTCGAAGTGCCTCTCTGCAAAGGGGGTATGATTTGGTTCCTCCATGTTTGTTCAGATACCATACCACTGACATGTTGTCTGAGTGGATTGCAATTGTCCCTACAGGGAGAAAGCTCTGAAGTGCTTGCAATGCTAATAGCACTGCTCTCATCTCCAAGACATTGATATGCAAATGGGTCTCGTGATCCTGCCACATGCCTTGGACTGTCCTGCCGAGATAATGCCCCCCCACTCGATCTGGGAGGGATCCGTGGTCACCGTGGCAACTGGAGAAGATGGAACAAAAGGCTTGCCCACGTTGAGATTGCAAGCCTGAAGCCACCAGCATAGATCCTGCTTGCACTTGTCCGTAATCAGAATAGAATGGGAGAGTGGAAGATGCTGTAGTGACCATTGGGCGAAAAGCAGCCACTGAAGAACCCTCGTGTAGTCTGGCAAGGGGAACTAGCATGATTGTAGCAGCCATGGTCCCCAATAACTTGAGGAACACTTTTGCCTTGACCTTCCTCAATGGTAGTAAGGCGTAGACCTGCTGTTGTAGAGCTTAAATTCTCTCTTCTGGTAAGAAAGCCCTCATGAGCACCGTATCTAGTTCGGCGCTGATAAAAGTGACATGCTGCAAGGGCAACAAGGCAGATTTTTTCCAATTTAGAGTAATTCCTAACCTTTGGCACAGTGTAATGGTGGTGTCCCTGGTCTATAACAGTAGATGCCTGGTGGTGGCAGAAAGGAGCCAGCCATCCAGGTAACGGAAACACTTGGAATCCCTGACGTCTCAAGTGAGCCACTGCCATGCATTTGGTAAACACCCTGGGGGCTGTGGTGAGACCAAAGGACAGAGCGCGAAACTGAAAATAAGTGGCTCCCAGCCGGAAGCGTAGAGGATTTCTCGATGCCCTGTCCCATCTTGATATGGCAGTAAGCATCTGAGGTCAATGGAGCACATATACACATCTTTCCATATACAAATCTTTCCCTAACAGGGGGAGTATTGACTGTAAGGTAACCATGCGGAACTTGGACTTTTGTACATGAAGGTTCGATCGGCTGAGATCCAAGCTGGGTCTCAGGTCCCCTGTTCTTTTCGGCACAAAAAAGAATCTTGAGTAAGTCCCTAATCCTACTTGGTCTGCGGGGACAGGCTGGATGGCTCTCTTTGAAAGCAAAGTACAGTTTTGTACCTACCATAAATGTAGATGTTCGAAGATCCACATTGCTGCAGTCCTTACACTTGGGTAGTCCGCTGTCCTCGGTCGGCCCGAATATCAAAGTATTAGGCTGACGTCGGTCAAGGCGCTTAAGACTGACATCAGAACGTCAGGGTACAAATGCGCATGACCGACGTCATATCCTCAGTCTTTTCTTGCCCCAGATGTCAGAAGACCCTAAACAGAAAGGTCAAAAACCAAAAGACAGCAAAAAACAACCAACCACCCTTGTACTAACTATATGTACAATATATACAATATTCACAATATGTACAACCCAAACCACACAACCGCCTCTAACTACAGAGGGGAAGGAGGGAGGGTAAATTGGACTGCAGCCATGTGGATCTTCGAACATCTACATTTATGGTAGGTACAAAACTGTACTATGTTCTTCATCTCACATTGCTGCAGTCCTTACACTTGGGTAGAATCCCAAAGCAGAGATAAGGGAGGATGGCAAAACTATAAAGCAGTAGGAGCTGCCAAAATGCCCTGTAAAATAGCAGTGGCAAAACCAGCCCTAGATTTAGAGTAAAGTGGAAGGTGGTAATGCTTAGAGAAAGTATGCACTGAACTCCAAGTAGCTGCCTCCAAAATATCTTTAGTTGCCACCCCCCTTAAAAAAGCTGTAGAAGTGGCAGTAGCCCTAGTGGAATGAGGCCTAATCCCAGCTGGAATCTCCTTGCCATGATTGGAATAACAGAAAGCAATACAAAACCCAATCCACTTAGAAATACTTTGTTTTGACACAGGCTTGCCCTGAGAACCCAAAGCAAAAGAAACAAATAACTGCTGAGACTGCCTGAACCCTTTAGTTCTGCTCAAATAATATCGCAACTGCCTGTGTATATCCAAAGTGTGCAAAATCTTTTCCCCTTTATTTTGGGGGTTTGCATAAAAAGTAGGCAAATGAATAGTTTGGTTTAAAGCCACACTAGAAACCACTTTAGGCATAAAGGAAGGATTAGTACGCAAAGATACCCTATCCTTATGGAAAATTAAGAAAGGCTCAACTGCCATAAGGGCCTGTAATTCAGAAACCCTTCTACAGAGGTAATGGCCAACAAAAAGCAGTCTTCCATGATAAATATTTCAACTCAGCAGTAGCTGCAGGCTCAAAAGGTTGTAGAGTGAGTTTCTCCAACACAAAATTGAGATCCCAAGCGAGTAGGAGCTCTCCGTGGGGTCTTATATTCTTTGCCCCTCTAAGGAATTGCTTAAACAAAGGACGAGAAAACAATGGTGGGTCACAGTCATAGTGAGCAGAAATTGCTGCAGCATGAACCTTAATAGAAGAGAAGGACAAACCTTTGTCCAGTAACTCAGTAAGATATTGAAGAGCCACACTTAAATTAGGCTTAGAAACATCAAATTCCTTTGCTGCACTCCAAAATAAAAATCTCTTCCATTTATCTGCGTACACTTTCCTTGTACTAGGCCTTCTGGCCTCCAAAATAACATTCAAAACTTGCTGTGGAAGCCGAGACCCTCCAGGGTCTAAAACAGAATATGCCAGGCTGTCAGGTGAAGAGAGTTTGACATTGAGTAAATGACTGTTCTCCTGAGACAGCAGGTGTGGAATCGAAGGCAAAGGCCATGGAGGCTCCCGTACCAGACTTCTCAGTAATGGGTACCAGTGCTGTCGAGGCCAATCTGGAGCTATTAAAATCATCTTTGGCTTGTCCTGTCTGACCTTCAGGAGTACCTTTGGGAGGAGAGGCAGAGGTGGAAAGGCATACACATGAAGATTGTTCCAATTGAATGAAAGAGCATCCACTTTCCAAGCTGTGGGATGAAACCTTTTTGTGCAAAACTTTGGCAGCTGGTAGTTTAGTGGAGAAGCGAACAGATCTATGTCTGGAGTTCCCCATAACACTGTCAATTTCTGAAATACATGAGGATCCAATTTCCACTCATGGGGATCCATAATTTGCCTGCTCAACACATCTGCTAAGGAGTTCTGTGCTCCGGAAACCTTGCCTGAAGATTTAGCTGTAAACTGAGAGCAGTCTCCCACAAAATCATTGCTTGTCTGCATAGAGGATAATAATGTGTTCCCCCTTGCTTGTTGATGTACCACATGACAGTTGTGTTGTCTGTTAGAATCAACACCTGCCCTGGAAGAAGTAAATCCTTGAAAGCTATTAATGCAAATTGGACTGCTAACATCTCCTTCAAGTTGATATGTAGATGTTGAAGTCTGGCAGGCCACGTGTCTTGTACCCACTTTCCATTTAGATGAGCTCCCCAAGCTTTGTCTGAGGCATCTGTCGTTAGAATCTGACTGGCCTCTGGCCGGGTCACAGAGAGTCCCTTGTTTAGGTGACATTCCTGAGCCCACCACAAAAATTCCTTTTGAATGCAAGGTATTATTTGAATGACAGTGTCCAAATCTTGGCAGTGCTGTGTCCATACATTTTTGAGATACCATTGTAGCTTCCTCATATGCAGTTTGGCAATGGGAAGCACCAGAATACAAGATGCCATGAACCCCAAGGCTTGAAGGACTGTCCTTGCAGTCAGCCTGGACTGATGAGACAATTGATGGAAGTAAAGAGAAAGATTCTTTTGTTTGTCCGGGGTCAAAAAGGCCATCTGGGATGCTGTATTCAGTCTCACACCCAGAAAGCACATGTCCTGAGAGGGTACTAGACTGGACTTTATTTCGTTCACAGAATACCCCAGGCATCTTAGCACTGCTATCACATATTGCAAATGATGAAGAAGTTCGTCCTTTCCTTGGGCCAGAATCAGGCAATCGTCCAAATAAGGATAGATCTGTATTCCTTTTAGCCTGAAGAAAGCTATCACTGGAGCCAGAACCTTTGTGAACACTCTGGCAGTAGATAAGCCAAAGCGCAAGGCCGAAAACTGATAATGAGAAGTCCCAGCTCGAAACGCAGATACTTCCTGCAACTTAGCCTGATAGGAACATGAAGGTAAGCCTCCTTGAGATCCAGAGTCACCATCCAGTGATCTTTGCCCAGCAGAGGTAAAAGCTGTTGTAACGTCAACATTTTGAACTTGGGAATGTCCAGATAAGTGTTGAGGATAGATAAATCCAAAATTGGTCTCCACGTGTTCCCCTTCTTTGGTACTAGGAACAGGCGAGAATAAAATCCTAGGCCCACTTCTGGCAGAGGGACCGGTTGTATGGCCCCTATTTGGAGCAGCAGAGAAATTTGCTTGTGAGCCTCTAGTCTTTGCTGAGGAGGAACGTCCGGCATGCCTTTGAAAGGAGGCAAGGTATGGAAATAAAACCTGTAACCTTGGTGTATGATATCCAATACCCATCTGTCTTGGGTAATCAAACTCCAATTTTCCCTGAAGAGTGCCAACCTTCCTCCCAAAGGTGCTGCCAGGAAAGAAGGATCTGGCAGCTGAAAAGGTAGGTCATTGGGCCTGTTTACGAAAGGACTGGCCCCTGCCCTCACCTGAAGATTGTGCAGGAGAACTCCCTGTTCTAGGTCTGAAGGAGCTCTGAGCTCTGCCCCTACCACGTCTAGATCTACCCCTAGACTGGGAATCATAAGAAGGGTATGTCCACCCCTTAGCAGGCCAATTCCTACTAAACTTCGGAGGCTGGACTTGCAAAAAATCTTTAACAGTCTGCATAGACTTAGCCTTGTCTTCCATTTTCTTCAAGACTGACTCAACAGGTGAACCAAACAACACATCAGACTGTAAAGGAGCATCCAAAATCCTTGTCTTAACATGTTCAGATAAATTCTGATCCCTCAGCCAGGCGTGCCTGCGAAGAACTGACCCAGTGGCAGCCACCCTAGACGAGGCCTGTACAGCATCAAAACCACATTGTAAAGAATGCTTACCCACCTGTTCAAAGACATGTACTAAATCTTGTAATTCCTTACACTCAATGCCTTCCGCCAGAGCATCTACCTTAGACTTCAGTTGAGAAAGAAGATAGTTCTGATATTTCAACATGTGAAACTGGCAATTCAAAGCCCTCATAGCTAAGGTGGAAGAAGTATAGACTTTCTTTCCCCATCTATCCAAAGCTCTGGCCTCTTTATCTGGAGGAACCGGATTTTTTACAACAGAGGCCTTGACACCCTTAGGTCCCTGACTAACAGTTTCTGGGTCCGCCCTAGGACTCTTATAAAGATATTTGTGAGCCTCAGGCACCCTATAATACCTATCCGGTTTAACAGGAGCAGGAGGCAAAGAATCAGGATTAAGTGAAGCCTCCGCAAACACATCTTCCACAACATCCAGAACAGGAGGTATAGCCAAAGGCCTATGCTGGGGTAAAAGCAAAAACTCCCTAAGCCTTTTCCTGGAATCAGAGAAGTCCTGACCTTCCCACTTAAAATGTTCCCTCATGAAATGAAGGGTCTCTGAAAAAGAAAAATCCTCTGGAGGAGAAGCAGAAGGGGTCGAATCATCTGCATCAGAATCAGAATAAGGAGAATACTCCTGCAAGTCTTCAGCCGAAGACTCTGAAACATCTGAAGGCTGCTCAAAACTCCCCAACTCTGGTTCCACCCTAGGCCTCTTATCTGGAGGGGGCAAAGAACCTCTAATCAAAGCAATTAAATCTTCTGCCATTTTAAGCATGTGCTTCTTGGGCACAGATCCTGAAGAACTAGGAGTGACACCCACAGAAGCTAAACCTGGCCTGCCTCTGGGAGAAGCCTTAGAAACAGAAGGAGAGGGCCTAACCACCCTAGGAAGGGAGGGGAGTATAGTAACCTGAGAAGCCCCTTCAGCCTGACCTGCCTCCTGAGAGGCCACATCCTGCAATAACAAAGTCTCCCCCTGGGACTCCAGAGAAGCCTCCGGCGAACCACGGTTCCACTGACACCTCTAAGAACCGTCCGTCGGACGACTCTTCTGCCTGGGTTTAGCTGCCTTGTCTTTGCGCTTCTTGAAGAAGCGGCGTCGGGCGTCCGACGGCATCTTATAATTGCACCGCTTCCCAAAGACCAACCTGGCACAATCTAACCTTCGCTAATAGTGCGTTTATTGAACCTAGCACAAAAGCGACACCCAACAACGTCGTGCTCAGGCCCCAAACAAGGAATGCACAAAGTATGATAATCTCTATGCGGTATCTGTTTCCCACAAGAAATACAGTTATTCACTTTTTCTGACATCCGGTAAACCACTGAGGCAAGAAAAACTAAAATATTCCCAACGGGTACTTAGCCAACTTTGACTCGGTCTGAAACTCGAATTGAAAATTTCAGAACGCACGGCACTTGCAACGCTGCTTCTGCATCGGACCATGCGGCAAAAAAGACTGAGGATATGACGTCGGTCATGCGCATTTGTACCCTGACGTTCTGATGTCAGTCTTAAGCGCCTTGACCGACGTCAGCCTAATACTTTGATATTCGGGCCGACCGAGGACAGTGGACTACCCAAGTGTAAGGACTGCAGCAATGTGAGATGAAGAACATCTTTTTTATTTCTAAAGTTGCGGAATCCCTATGACTGGGTGGAACATTTGGGATTCTCTTGGCTGGCAGGGGAGGAGAAGAGAAGGGAATATGATAACCTCTGGAAATTATCTTTAATACCCATTCGTCTTGGGGGACGTCTTGCCAGGCTTCTTGGAATAAAGAAATGCAACCCCCAACCAGCTTCAGAGACGCACAGTCGGGCTTCCCTTCAGAAGCGCCGGTAGGGAGAACCACGAAAGGAATCATGGTCCCCTTGGTTACGTGGGCTCCTCTGCCTCTAGGGTGGCATCTACTTGAATTTCCACCCCCCTAACCTGCCTCTGGAGGGGGAATTATTTTGTGCATCCTGAAAAAACCTCTGCGACTTCCTGAACCACATTTTCCCACCCTTCTGGCCCTTGGGGTAAGGTCTAGAAAGCATGGAAAAACGGACTCCCACGGCAGACAGGGTTTTTCCTTCTTGCTCGCACCTAGTGAGAGTGTCCTTCACCTTGGTTCCGAATGATGAACTGTCAAAGAGGGTGTTGGTGAACGTAGACTTGAAGGCCTCCGCGAAATTGCACAAGTGCATCCAGAAGCGTCTCCCAAGAGAGACTCCGGAACCCTTTGCCCTACTCGCTCCATCGGCTGCGTATGAAATCAGCCTCATGGAGGAGTTGGTAAGGAAATTTAGGGTAGACATCTGTGCATTGGCCTTCTGTGCCACAGCATCAGAAATGTTACCCTGTAGAGAATCTCATAGCTCTTTTAGGAGATCTCTCTAGAGCCTTGTAAAATGCGTCAGGTAGTTCAGTGACCGCAGTGTAAAGGCCGCTGAGGTAAACACATGCTTCCCATACCTGTCCATAGCCCAGTACTCCTTGTTAGGCAGATGGATGGTAGACGAAGTTTCAGCAAGTTCCTTCTTGGTGGCTGCTGCCACCACCATGGCATCTACTGAAACACCTTTTGTTAGATATTCCTTGTCAGTGGGGGTAGACAAAAACTTATTGGGTCCCCTAGGGACCGGTTCCACAGTGTCAGGAGTTTCCCACACCTTTCGACAGACAAGATCTAGCAACTCATCGAAAGGGGGAGAAACCCAAGAGGCAGAGGGTTGAGACCCGAAAGCCTTCAGGAATACAGACTCCTCATCAGAAGGGGATTGGGAGGGCCAGCCGCCTCTCTGCTTCAAGATCTCAAGGATATCTGAAAAAGAGATATCTTCAGAAGACGACTTGGGGGACCCCTCTGACTCCTCGAGGTCGGTGCACTACGTGAAAGATGCATCCAGGGAGTCGAGGTGTTTCCTCTTACACAATCTCTTTCTGGCCGGCTTCTCAGGCAAAAACTCTGGGGAGACATCAGAAAGTTGGGAACCACTCATGGAGGTATCCTGAGGCTTTGGGTCTCCGCTGTCCAGGGATAGAGGGTGATCCGAAACTGCTGCCAGAGGGGGCAGAGTATTGGTGCCGTAGGATGTAGCCGATGACCTGGCGAGCACGCTCCTCATAACCTCGAAGGCTGATCCCCCCGGCTCCGAAGGCCAACTAACTGCAGACGATACAGTATTAGCCCTCGGGGCCGAGGAGATGAGGTCCGAAGCAGATGTCGAGTCCAAGCTCACTCGAGCCGAAGCACTGAGAGGAAGGCTCAGAACAGATGAAAAATCGATAATGAGCCCTCCCCCTCGGGTCCGACAGGAGAACCGTGGACCCTCGACCCTGTGGACGGAGATGACGGGGTCGGAGAGAAAATCGGAACAGAGAGGCCAGGCGAGGCTACTGGAACCGACCTAATGGCACCCGACGGAACCGACAACTCTGGCTCCGAATGCCAAGAAAGGCTCGGAGGAGGAACAACCAAGGATGAAGAGGCATAGGCTCCGGAGGCGACTGGGTCAGAGCCAAAATCAATCTGGTCAACACCGATGACTGAAGCAGTATCTTCACCACTCTATCAATGTCCTCATCGGAAAGGGCCCTCAAGGACCTGGAGGATATAGTTGGAGATCTGGATCTCCCTACAGAAGGGGACTTGCGTGAAGGAGAAAATGGTCGAATAACTGGAGTCCGGCTCCGAACCAAAATATCCATGACCAGCTCCGAAAGGCTGCGAGCCAGTACGGACTTGGTCAAGATACTACCTTCTGTCGGCACCGAAGGTAATGGAAGCAAAGGAGGAGAAGCTGTTCTAGCAACTTTCTCTGGCAGCTCCGAAGAAACAGATGGAACCGGAGAACACTTCTTAGAAGTCTTTTTGTCCTTTTCAGCTGGAGAGGATAAGGCACTGGAGTCTTCCTCGAAGGAGTGTTTAAGCAGTCCTTTCAAAATGAGCTTGTTCTTCCTCTCCTGTAGTACACGGGGACTGAAGGAATGACAAAACAAGCAGGACTCTTGGAGGTGAATAGCCCCCAAGCAGTACACACACAAGGAGTGCTTATCAGTCAAAGACATTTTATTGTTGCATTCAACACACTTTTTAAAGCATGAAGGCCTGTGTTCCTTAGAATCCTTGGACATGCTGAATAAAGGAGAACACACACGAACAAAGTAATACATGCACACACACTGGACCCAACTAAACCCCACATGGGAAACTAGAGCCTGTAACTAAAAACGGCCTAGTAACCGGCGGAAAAAGACTACA